>NW_020936089.1:4713-5223 GCF_003984885.1 Neopelma chrysocephalum
TTTTTCAGTCCTTATAAATTTCTCTGTTTCAATTAGCAGCCACAACGTAAGGTAGCTAGCTGATTCTTTGGATTCTTTTATCTCTTTCCTTAACTGTTCCTTTATAGCGTCCCGTATGGACACCTCAAAGGCGGCTCGAGCAGTAGGGACCAGCCTCTTCACTCTTGCCCATTCCAACAACCCTCTGAGGGCTTTTTCATCATAAATAGGCTCTCTTAGAGAGATCACAAATTGGAGAAGCTTTTCCACCGCCCTATCCCCTGTGGGTAGCGTGGACCCCATGCTCTCTCCCACGGTCGACTCACCTAGCCAGGGTGAGGTTCCTCTGTACCATGCACATGGCTTTTTTCGTAGCGCCGGGGACAGCACCACCTCTAACGACCGCTTCCCTCGCCTCCTTCCGTTCGCCTTACGTCCCGTAGAACTCGACGAAGTAGGAGTCCCTGTTCCTTCGGGCACCAGGTATTGATGGAGGGGCATAAACATAAGGCATACAGGCCAATGTGGTCA
>NW_020936090.1:0-455 GCF_003984885.1 Neopelma chrysocephalum
TATTGATGGAGGGGCATAAACATAAGGCATACAGGCCAATGTGGTCAGCCATATGTTCCATTTATTATTTAATTAAGTCAACTTTTATACAGTTTAGTTTGTTTGGGGCACATGCTTACAACAAGGTGATTGGATAGCTCAGTCTGTGCACGCGTCTCATGTCTCCAGTTCATTGGACCTGATGTTCTGTCCACGCGATCTGAAGTCATAGTTGGAATGTAGAGGCCTTCCTAATTAGGAACTTTCTGAAATCTGCAGGTGCACCCTTATCTATACTTTCTCAAGGCTTTCTTGCTCTAAACATACTATGTTCTCAAACCTTATAATTAGACACACAGCTAACAAGTATAAACATTGCATATTTTCACACAGTCTATAAGCATAAACATTACAGCTTACAGCTTCTAGTCATGTCAAGCAAGGCCTACAGAAATGCAATGGAAATTGTTCACAAT
>NW_020936091.1:0-2674 GCF_003984885.1 Neopelma chrysocephalum
CATTTGACTCGGTGGCATCACAACTGTAATTACTCTTGGGTTCCTATTAAGATCCAACCTGATGCTCCTCCAAGCAGGAGAAGAGGGGGAGGGAAGGCAGGGAATGCTCTCAGAGCCCAGAGTGTTCCTCGTGGGTGGCTCTCACAACAAAAAAAAGGAACAGCAAAGGGATGAGTCAGAATAAAGGAATTCAATTCCCTGGGCCTGCAATCAGGAGGTACCTGACAAACAGAAAGGGAAAAAGGGAGGCAAACAGGATGGAATTGTGCCCTGAGGATGGATTAGAGGCAACCTGGGAGCTCCCAGGGTTAAAACTTTGGGGCATTTAATGAAGTGATGGATTTATGGGTCTGGCTGCAGCTCCCCAGGGAGAACATCCAGCTTTTGGAAACCTGCTCTGGCCCGGGGTTGAAAATTATTAAATACATCCAGGGTTTAAATATTAGGAAGGAATTCTTGGCTGGGAGGGTGGGGAGGCCCTGGAATAGAATTCCCAGAGAAGCTGTGGCTGCCCCTGGATCCCTGGAAGTGTCCAAGGCCAGGTTGGATGGAGCTTGGAGCAACTTGGGCTGGTGGAAGGTGTCCCTGCCCACGGCAGGGGGTGGAATGGGATGATCTTTAAGATCCCTTCCAACCCAAACCATTCTGGCATTCCATGATTTCTTCACATCCTTTACATCTTCTCTATTAAATCCAGAGGGACTTTTCACATGATTTCAAGTCCCAGAATTACTGGTGAAGGAATTCCTGGTTGGACAATCCTCAGAGCCACAGATTTACAGCACTGGGATGGGGGAATATCCATTCTATGGGTGTTCCCATTAATGGGAATCCATCAAGGGCTGGGACCAGGCTGGGAGAGCTGGGGGGGTTCACCTGGAGAAGAGAAGGCTCCAGGGAGAGCTGAGAGCCCCTTGCAGGGCCTAAAGGGGCTCCAGGAGAGCTGGAGAGGGACTGGGGACAAGGCATGGAGGGACAGGACACAGGGAATGGCTTCCCACTGCCAGAGGGCAGGGAGAGATGGGAGATTGGGAAGGAATTCCTGGCTGGGAGGGTGGGGAGGGGCTGGAATGGAATTCCCAGAGAAGCTGTGGCTGCCCCTGGATCCCTGGAAGTGTCCAAGGCCAGGTTGGAGCAACCTGGGCTGGTGGAAGGTGTCCTTGCCCATGGCAGGGGTGGAATGAGATGGGATTTAAAAGGTTCCTTCCAATCCAAACCACTCTGGGATTCATCCCCTCTCCAGCAGCCCCCAAACCCAGGTGAAGAACACAACCAGGTGGGAACTGGATGGGCTTTAAGGTCCCTTCCAACTCAAACCATTCCATGGTTCTGTGATGATCAAACACCTCACTCCCAACACTGGCAAACACTCTCCCAGGATTTCCTCTCACAGTAATTAATCATAAATCCCAGACTGCCCAGAAATCCCCTGACCAGGCAGAACTGATGCCAACAGCACGTCCAAATTCCCTGGAATGACGCCAGGGGAGGAAGGAGAGCCCTGTGCAGACACAACAGCCATTTATCAGCTCTGGGGGGAAGCAAAAGGGGAATCCTCAGCTGGATTCACACGAGGAAGATCCCTCACACCGGAGCAGGAAAGGGTTTGGTCGTGGAAAACAGACCTGGAAACAGAGTCCCCCAACCCCTACAGCACCAGCCAGGTCAGCCCTAAAGGTTAATCCTGATCCTAAAGCCACGCTCAGCTGAAGATAAAGGAAACCTCCTCAGGAAAATGTTGGTACAGGATGTCTGGAATTATACTCCTGTCTCTAAGTTTTAATGAAGTTATTCCTGAGCAACTTGGTCAACTGCTATTTTTTTCATGGAAAAGGGAATTTAAGCACTTTAATTAAACTTGTTCAGTGCAAAACTGCCAAGAGGGGATTCAACAAGAAGGAGCCAAGACTGGAAAATGCTCTTTGTACTTTCAGGATTTGACCTAAAATGACTTTTTTTTTGACCTGCCACTTGAGTTTTCAGGATCCCATTTGCCACCTTTAAGGGACAACGGGACAGGAGGAGAGGGAACAACCTCCAGCTGTGCCAGGGGAGGCTCAGGTGGGACATGAGGAGGAATTTCTCCCTGGAAAGGGTGGTCAGGCATTTCCATGGCCTCTTGTACTCCACACCCTCCTCCTGGATCCATTTATCCCACAAGAAGTTATTTTTAAATCAACAGGTCAAAATAACTCGAGTCCAACTGAGCGGTAACAACAAATCATTGACTCAAATTGATGGTCAAAAATATTTTTAGGGGGACTTTTGGCTGTTTAAAAGGCAGGGGATGATCCACCTCAGCTGGTTTGAGCAGGGAAGGTTGGAATTCCAAAGAGAACAACAAGGTAGAATGATCCAACCTGGGAGTTCCCTCCAAAACCTTCCCCTCGTGTTTTGCTCGTCACCAACATCACAAAATCTCTCTTCCCTAATTTATGAACATCATGAATCCACAGGGATTATCCATTTTACTCATATTAGTGGGATTTACTGTGAGAAAACAAGAACAACAATTGTGCTTTGTGCAGAAAACACTTCACCATCTGAATTACTTATGAACATTATTTAGGATTTCTGTATTTCAAGCTTCCCCTTCACACCATTATTTAGGATTTCTGTATTTAAATCTTCCCCTTCACACCATTATTTAGGATTTCTGCATTTAAAGCTTCCC
>NW_020936092.1:0-2619 GCF_003984885.1 Neopelma chrysocephalum
CATTTGACTCGGTGGCATCACAACTGTAATTACTCTTGGGTTCCTATCAAGATCCAACCTGATGCTCCTCCAAGCAGGAGAAGAGGGGGAGGGAAGGCAGGGAATGCTCTCAGAGCCCAGAGTGTTCCTCGTGGGTGGCTCTCACAACAAAAAAAAGGAACAGCAAAGGAATGAGTCAGAATAAAGGAATTCAATTCCCTGGGCCTGCAATCAGGAGGTACCTGACAAACAGAAAGGGAAAAAGGGAGGCAAACAGGATGGAATTGTGCCCTGAGGATGGATTAGAGGCAACCTGGGAGCTGCCAGGGCTAAAACTTTGGGGCATTTAATGAAGTGATGGATTTGTGGGTCTGGCTGCAGCTCCCCAGGGAGAACATCCAGCTTTTGGAAACCGGCTCTGGCCCGAGGTTAAAAATTATTAAACACACTCAAGGTTTAAATATTAGGAAGGAATTCCTGGCTGGGAGGGTGGGGAGGGGCTGGAATAGAATTCCCAGAGAAGCTGTGGCTGCCCCTGGATCCCTGGAAGTGTCCAAGGCCAGGTTGGAGCAACCTGGGCTAGTGGGAGGTGTCCCTGCCCATGGCAGGGGTGGAATGGGATGATCTTTAAGATCCCTTCCAACCCAAACCATTCTGGCATTCCATGATTTCTTCACATCCTTTCCATCTTCTCTAATAAATCCAGACAGACTTTCCATATGATTTCAAGTCCCAGAATTACTGGTGAAGGAATTTCTGGCTGGACAATCCTCAGAGCCACAGCTTTACAGCCCTGGGATGGGGGAATATCCTTTATATGGGTATTCCCATTAATGGGAATCCATCAAGGGTGGAGCCAGGCTGGGAGAGCTGGGGGGTTCACCTGGAGAAGAGAAGGCTCCAGGGAGAGCTGAGAGCCCCTTGCAGGGCCTAAAGGGGCTCCAGGAGAGCTGGAGAGGGACTGGGGACAAGGGATGGAGGGACAGGACACAGGGAATGGCTTCCCACTGCCAGAGGGCAGGGAGAGATGGGAGATTGGGAAGGAATTCCTGGCTGGGAGGGTGGGGAGGGGCTGGAATGGAATTCCCAGAGAAGCTGTGGCTGCCCCTGGATCCCTGGAAGTGTCCAAGGCCAGGTTGGAGCAACCTGGGCTGGTGGAAGGTGTCCCTGCCCATGGCAGGGGGTGGAATGAGACAGGATTTAAAGGTTCCTTCCAATCCAAACCACTCTGGGATTCATTCCCTCTCCAGCAGCCCCCAAACCCAGATGAAGAACACAACCAGGTGGGAACTGGATGGGCTTTAAGGTCCCTTCCAACTCAAACCATTCCATGGTTCTGTGATGATCAAACACCTCACTCCCAACACTGGCAAACACTCTCCCAGGATTTCCTCTCGCAGTAATTAATCATAAATCCCAGACTGCCCAGAAATCCCCTGACCAGGCAGAACTGATGCCAACAGCACGTCCAAATTCCCTGGAATGACGCCAGGGGAGGAAGGAGAGCCCTGTGCAGACACAACAGCCATTTATCAGCTCCGGGGGGAAGCAAAAGGGGAATCCTCAGCTGGATTCACACTGGGATGATCCCTCACATCGGAGCAGGAAAGGGTCTGGTCATGGAAAACAGACCTGGAAACAGAGTCCCCCAACCCCTACAGCACCAGCCAGGTCAGCCCTAAAGGTTAATCCTGATCCTAAAGCCACGCTCAGCTGAAGATAAAGGAAACCTCCTCAGGAAAATGTTGGTACAGGATGTCTGGAATTATGCTCCTGTCTCTTAGTTTTAATGAAGTTATTCCTGAGCAACTTGGTCAACTGCTATTTTTTTCATGGAAAAGGGAATTTAAGCACTTAAATTAAACTTGTTCAGTGCAAAACTGCCAAGAGGGGATTCAACAAGAAGGAGCCAAGAGTGGAAAGTGCTCTTTGTACTTTCAGGATTTGACCTAAAATGACTTTTTTTTTTGACCTGCCACTTAAGTTGTCGGGATCCCATTTGCCACCTTTAAGGGGACAACGGGACAGGAGGAGAGGGAACAACCTCCAGCTGTGCCAGGGGAGGCTCAGGTGGGACAGGAGGAGGAATTTCTCCCTGGAAAGGGTGGTCAGGCATTTCCATGGCCTCTTGTACTCCACACCCTCCTCCTGGATCCATTTATCCCACAAGAAGTTATTTTTAAATCAACAGGTCAAAATAACTCGAGTCCAACTGAGCGGTAACAACAAATCATTGACTCAAATTGAGGGTCAAAAATATTTTTAGGGCGACTTTTGGCTGTTTAAAAGGCAGGGGATGATCCACCTCAGCTGGTTTGAGCAGGGAAGGTTGGAATTCCAAAGAGAACAACAAGGTAGAATGATCCAACCTGGGAGTTCCCTCCAAAACCTTCCCCTCGTGTTTTGCTCGTCACCAACATCACAAAATCTCTCTTCCCTAATTTATGAACATCATGAATCCACAGGGATTATCCATTTTACTCATATTACTGGGATTTACTGTCATAAAACAAGAACAACAATTGTGCTTTGTGCAGAAAACACTTCACCATCTGAATTACTTATGAACATTATTTAGGATTTCTGTATTTTGAGCTTCCCCTTCACACCATTATTTAGGATTTCTGCATTTAAAGCTTC
>NW_020936093.1:0-462 GCF_003984885.1 Neopelma chrysocephalum
GCCTTTCATCCTGGTTTAGTCCTTTTAATCCTGGTTTAGTCCTTTTATTGCTGGTTTAGTCCTTTTAATCCAGGATTAGACCTTTTAATCTCTGTTTTACTACTTTTAAACCTGTTTTACTCCTTTTAATCCTGGTTTAGTTGTTTTAGTCCTGGTTTAGTGCTTTTAGTCCTGGTTTAGTCCTTTTCATCCAGTTTTAGTCCTTTTATTCCCATTTTAGCCTTTTTATTCCTGGTTTAACCCTTTTAATCCTGTTTCAGCCCTTTAAGTCCTGGTTTAGTCCTGTTAATCCAGTTTTAGTTCTTTTAATCCTAGTTTAGTTCGTTTACTCCTGGTTTAGTTCTTTTAGTCCTGGTTTAGTCCTTTTAATCCTGGTTTCGTCCATTTAATTCTGATTCAGTCCTTTTAATCCTGGTTTGGTCCTTTTAATCCTTGTTTAGCCCTTTTAATCCCTGTTTTACT
>NW_020936094.1:0-493 GCF_003984885.1 Neopelma chrysocephalum
TGTCCTGAATTCCCTGATCCATGTCCTGTGTCCCTGATCCGTGTCCTTGTCACCATCTCGTCCCCCTGGCCACACAGATCCCGCAAGGTGACACCCTTGGAATGTCCTGAATTCCCTGATCTGTGTCCTGCATTCCCTGATCTGTGTCCTGTGTCCCTGATCCGTGTCCTTGTCACCATCTCCTCCCCCCTGGCCACACAGATCCCGCAAGGTGACACCCCTGGGATGGCCCTGAATTCCCTGATCCATGTCCTGTGTCCCTGATCTGTGTCCTGTGTCCCTGATCCGTGTCCTGAATTCCCTGATCCATGTCCTGCATTCCCTGATCCATGTCCTGTGTCCCTGATCCGTGTCCTGTGTCCCTGATCCATGTCCTGCATTCCCTGATCCATGTCCTTTATTCCCTGATCCATGTCTTTGTCACCATCTCATCACCCCTGGCCACACAGATCCCACAAGGTGACACCCCTGAATTCCCTGATCCATGTCCTGC
>NW_020936095.1:0-855 GCF_003984885.1 Neopelma chrysocephalum
GGACTGGGAGATCTCGGCCTCTCCCGTTATCCCAGAGAATTCCAGGGTTCCAGCATCAAGTTGGGATCCATCCCTCCAGCAGTGCTGTTGCTCCGTGTGGGATCTGTTCAGGAAGGCCCTTCTTCCCATTCCCTTTTCCCTTTGTATTCCCAATTTCCCTTTCCCTTTGTATTCCCTTCTTCCCTTTCCCTTTTCCCTTTCTATTCCCTTTTTCCTTTTTCCTTTGTATTCCCAGTTTCCCTCTATATTCCCCTCTTCCCATCTGCTTTTCCCTTTGTATTCCCTTTTTTCCAGTTTCCTTTTTCCTTTGTTTTCCCTTCTTCCCATTCCCTTTTCCCTTTATATTCCCAGTTTCCCTCTATATTCCCTTCTTCCCTTTCCCTTTTCCCTTTGTATTCCCAGTTTCCCTTTATATTCCCTTCTTCCCTTTCCCTTTTCCCTTTGTATTCCCTTCTTCCCATTCCCTTTTCCCTTTGTATTCCCAGTTTCCCTTTCCCTTTATATTCCCTTCTTCCCACCTGCTTTTCCCTTTGTATCCCTTCTTCCCATTCCCTTTTTCCATTGCATTCCCTTCTTCCCATTCTCTTTGTATTCCCTTCTTCCTTTTCCCTTTATATTCCCAGTTTCCCTTTCCCTTTGTATTCCCATTTTCCCATTCCCTTTTCCCATTGTATTCCCAGTTTCCCTTTCCCTTTGTATTCCCTTCTTCCCACTCACTTTCCTTTCCATTCCCTTCTTTCCAGTTTCTCTTTTCCTTTGTATTCCCAGTTTCCCTTTCTCTTTGTATTCCCAGTTTCTCTTTTCCTTCGTATTCCCTTCTTCCCACCTGATTTTCCCTTTGTATTCCTTTCTTCC
>NW_020936096.1:0-452 GCF_003984885.1 Neopelma chrysocephalum
CCTTCTTCCTTTTCCCTTTGTATTCCCAGTTTCCCTTTTCCCTTTGTATTCCCAGTTTCCCTTTTCCCTTTGTATTCCCAGTTTCCCTTTCCCTTTATATTCCCTTCTTCCCATCTGCTTTTCCCTTTGTATCCCTTCTTCCCATTCCCTTTTTCCATTGCATTCCCTTCTTCCCATTCCCTTTGTATTCCCTTCTTCCTCTTCCCTTTATATTCCCAGTTTCCCTTTCCCTTTGTATTCCCATTTTCCCATTCCCTTTTCCCATTGTATTCCCAGTTTCCCTTTCCCTTTGTATTCCCTTCTTCCCACTCACTTTTCCTTTGTATTCCCTTCTTTCCAGTTTCTCTTTTCCTTTGTATTCCCAGTTTCCCTTTCTCTTTGTATTCCCAGTTTCTCTTTTCCTTTGTATTCCCTTCTTCCCACCTGATTTTCCCTTTGTATTCCTTTCTTCC
>NW_020936097.1:0-324 GCF_003984885.1 Neopelma chrysocephalum
AATTATGTCCTGATTGCCCTTAAACCCCCCCTGGCTCCCTGTTTGTCTCCTTTTCCCGGGATTCATGGAATTTTGTGCTCCTGGAGCCAACTCATTGTTGTCCCTGTAAGGCTCCATCCCAACATTCCCATGGGAACAGGCTCCTCCTGCTGGGAGCTGGAGCTCAGGGACACTCAAAAACTTGGGATACTCCCGGATCCGCCTCTTTTTCCCTCAGGGAATGTCGGTGGGGTGAATTCCGAGCCTTCCCATCCCTGCTTATTCCTGCTTTGTCCCGTGGAATTCTCCTGGGAAGCTCAGGGTCGTATCCCAGGGACTGGGAGA
>NW_020936098.1:0-732 GCF_003984885.1 Neopelma chrysocephalum
AATTATGTCCTGATTGCCCTTAAACCCCCCCTGGCTCCCTGTTTGTCCCCTTTTCCCGGGATTCATGGAATTTTGTGCTCACGGAGCCAACTCTGGGTGGCTTTGTGGTCCTGAGCCTTGATCCCGATTCCCAGGATGTTCCTGGAATGCGGATCCTTCCAGCGCTTTTCAGGCACTTCCTGGGAATTCTGAAGAATTCCCTTCTGTCCCTGTCTCCTGAGCTGATCCATGGAAATGAGCTCGTTTTCCATGTCATCCGTAAACATTCCCAATATTTTCCTGTCACTAAAATTCCCCAAATAATTCTGGGACTAAAATCCTCTGGGATTTGGGGAGTTCTGGGATTGGAGTCGAATCCCGATGGATTTTTCTTGCTGCAGGGAAGATCCAACCCTGTGGGGAGGAGGAGGGAGCGGGAATTCCACCCTGGAAGAGGGAAATCCGCAGGGATTATTCCCGACCGGGGGTTTGGGGATTATTCTCTCTTCAGGTTCAGGAGGTTTTTGTGCCAAAAAAAATTCCTTAAATTCCTTTTCTGAGGGAATTTCTGACCAGTTCATCCCTGAAAAACAGAGCCTTGATCCCGATTCCTGGGATGTTCCTGGAATGCGGATCCTTCCAGCGCTTTTCAGGCACTTCTTGGGAATTCTGAAGAATTCCCTTCTGTCCCTGTCTCCTCCCATTCCCTTTTCCCTTTGTATTCCCAGTTTCCCTTTTCCCTTTGTTTTCCCT
>NW_020936099.1:0-256 GCF_003984885.1 Neopelma chrysocephalum
TTTTACATTTTATATTTTACATTTTACATTTTATATTTTACATTTTACATTTTATATTTTACATTTTATATTTTACATTTTACATTTTATATTTTACATTTTATATATTACATTTTATATTTTATATTTTGTATTTTATATTTAACATTTTATATTTTATATTTTATATTTTACATTTTACATTTTATATTTTACATTTTACATTTTATATTTTACATTTTATATATTACATTTTATATTTTATATTTTGTATTTT
>NW_020936099.1:356-451 GCF_003984885.1 Neopelma chrysocephalum
TTTTATATTTTATATTTTGTATTTTATATTTTATATTTTACATTTTATATTTTACATGTTATATTTTATATTTTACATTTTATATTTTATATTTT
>NW_020936100.1:0-462 GCF_003984885.1 Neopelma chrysocephalum
GGGAAGGTAATGGAGAAGATTTGTGAGTTGTATTGCTCACTATAAAGTTAAAAGTTCATGAGGATCAGTTAGCACATATCTGAATTTGATTTTTTTTTAGATTGAAGTGTATCAAAACCATAATAAATAGCACTGAATAAAAGAGACATTGTCCACTTCCTTCCTTTGTTTCTTCTCCCTGAATAACATAATGGATGATAAAGATTTTAGAATATGCTTAAAAGTATCTTTTAGAGACTTTTTCAAAGGAGAAAGAAAAGAGAAGAAAAGTAAGAAAAGAAAAGGAGAAGAAACAAAGGAAGGAAGTGGACAATGTCTCTTTTATTCAGTGCTATTTATTATGGTTTTGATACACTTCAATCTAAAAAAAAAATCAAATTCAGATATGTGCTAACTGATCCTCATGAACTTTTAACTTTATAGTGAGCAATACAACTCACAAATCTTCTCCATTACCTTCCC
>NW_020936101.1:0-363 GCF_003984885.1 Neopelma chrysocephalum
GCACGGGGTTGCTCAGCCTTTATTTCTTAGTCAGCATAAATGGGACCCCCAGAGGTGATAAATGAGGCCCAATGACCATCAAGCTCCAGTGATGCCTTGATGGCTGTGAAAAAGTTCCTTTTCCCACATATTTATATTTTGTGGATCGTTTGCAGCAATTTAATTAAGGATTGTGGGAAAATTAAGGGAGTTGGTGGATGGTTGGCACCAATTTAACTCAGAATTGTGGAAAAATCAAGGGAGTTGGTGGAGGGGTGACACCAATTTAATTAGGAATTGTGGGGAAATTAAGGGATTTGGTGCATTTAATGCAGCTGCACGGGGTTGCTCAGCCTTTATTTCTTAGTCAGCATAAATGGGACC
>NW_020936102.1:0-344 GCF_003984885.1 Neopelma chrysocephalum
ACAGAACACACCCCGGATCCCACAGCACGCACCCTGGATCCCAAATCACACACCCCAGAGCCCAACAGTCCAGAGCCCACAGAACACACCCCAGATCCCAAATCCTACACCCCAGAGCCCACAGCACATGCCCCGGATCCCAAATCCTACAGCCCAGAGCCCAACAGCCCAGAGCCCACAGAATACACCCCAGATCCCAAATCCTACACCCCGGATCCCAAATCACACACCCTGGATCCCAAATCCTACACCCCAGAGCCCAAATCCTACAGCCAAGAGCCCAACAGCCCAGAGCCCACAGAACACACCCCGGATCCCACAGCACGCACCCTGGATCCCAAATC
>NW_020936103.1:0-332 GCF_003984885.1 Neopelma chrysocephalum
TTTTGGGATCAGGGAGTCTCTGCCCCCTCCCCAATCCCAGTTTTTGGGATCAGGGAGTCTCTGTTCCCTCCCTCGTCCTGATTTTTGGGATCAGGGAGTCTCTGTTCCCTCCCCAATCCCGGTTTTTGGGATCAGGGAGTCTCTGCCTCGTCCCCAGACCCGATTTTTGGGATCAGGGAGTCTCTGTCCCCTCCCTCGTCCTGATTTTTGGGATCAGGAGTCTCTGCCCCTCCCCAATCCCGGTTTTTGGGATCAGGGAATCTCTGCCTCCTCCCCAATCCCGTTTTTTGGGATCAGGGAGTCTCTGCCCCCTCCCCAATCCCAGTTTTTGG
>NW_020936104.1:0-441 GCF_003984885.1 Neopelma chrysocephalum
GGGTCTGACCAAAGGGATCAGCAGCCCTTTGCCCAGGACAGAAAGCCTGGGAGATTTGGTTTTAAGGTGCAGTTGGTGGCGCAGCCTGGGCACTCCGTGGGCAGCCAGAGCTTTCTCTGCTGGAACATTTTCCCCAGGAGCAATCTTCATTTGTATGGGTTTTGGGGCGGGGGCGCCACCACCGGCAGCCCGGGGCAGACCAAAGGGATCAGCAGCCCTTTGGCCAGGACAGAAAGCCTGGCAGCTTTGGCTTTGAGGTGCAGTTGTTGTTGCAGCCTGGGCACTCCGTGGGCAGCCAGAGCTTTCAGTGTTGGCACCTTTTCCCAGGAGGAATCTTCATTTGTATGGGTTTTGGGGTGGGGGGGGCCGGCACCGCCCGCCCGGGTCTGACCAAAGGGATCAGCAGCCCTTTGCCCAGGACAGAAAGCCTGGGAGATTTGG
>NW_020936105.1:0-536 GCF_003984885.1 Neopelma chrysocephalum
GCTCAGCAGCTCCAAGGGCTCTGCTGGTGTCCTGTGACCTCCCGAGGGTGGAGGCGACAGGGACAAACTGGTCACGGCCTCAGAAGCGTCCCCTGGGTGGGAAAAGGGCTCCTCTCCAGCTGCTGGCACGGGTCAAACCCTCCCCTGAACCCACAGCAGAGGGAGAAGAGCCCCAGGGGAAGGTTTCACATCCCAGGTCCCACCTCCAGCTCCTGGAGAACCCAGGAAGCTCCCGGGGGTGTCGGCTCTGCTCCAAGAGGCTCCCACCAACTTGGCCTGGATTAAAACCCTGGAAGTGTGGGGGGGGGTTTAACCTGAGAAAGCTCAGGAACTCTGCCAAGTCCCTGCCCAGGCAGATGCCACCTTCTTTTCCTTGGTGGGCACAAAGACCTCGAGCCATTCCCTGCACTGGGAAGCGCAGGAAGGAGGACACGGACTCGAGGGGGGACTGCAAGGAGCCCCAGGAGGGGAGGTGGTGGCCCCAAGATGTCCCCAATGGCCCTAAAGGAGCTGCTGCTGTCACTAAGTGACACTCA
>NW_020936106.1:0-540 GCF_003984885.1 Neopelma chrysocephalum
GCTCAGCAGCTCCAAGGGCTCTGCTGGTGTCCTGTGACCTCCCGAGGCTGGAGGTGACAGGGACAAACTGGTCACGGCCTCAGAAGCGTCCCCTGGGTGGAAAAGGGCTCCTTTCCAGCTGCTGGCACGGGTCAAACCCTCCCCTGAACCCACAGTAGAGGGAGAAGAGCCCCAGGGGAAGGTTTCACATCCCAGCTCCCACCCCCAGCTCCTGGAGAACCCAGGAAGCTCCCGGGGGTGTCGGCTCTGCTCCAAGAGGCTCCCACCAACTTGGCCTGGATTAAAACCCTGGAAGTGTGGGGGGGTTTAACCTGAGATAGCTCAGGGACTCTGCCAAGTCCCTGCCCAGGCAGATGCCACTTTCTTTTCCTTGGTGGGTACAAAGACCTTGAGCCATTCCCTGCACTGGGAGGACACGGACTCGAGGGGGGACTGCAAGGAACCCCAGGAGGGGAGGTGGAGGCCCCAAGATGTTCCCGATGGCCCTAAAGGAGCTGCTGCTGTCACTCAGCTTTGGAGACACCTCCTGCTCCTCCTGGA
>NW_020936107.1:0-1718 GCF_003984885.1 Neopelma chrysocephalum
CCCTGTGCCCCAAATGCACCACGGGCCCTGCAGACCAGGAGATCCCCTGCAATTGCCTGGTCTCCCGGCAGCTCCGGTGTGGCGGCTGTTTGGAGGAGGGAGTGCCCTGACCCAGCCCCAAAAGCCCGGGGGTTTCCCTGGACCTTTCCCATGTCTTTTATAAACATTGCCTCCTGAAGATGCCACTTCCCTTATGGAGAACAGCTCCATCTGATCCAGCTGTCCCTCTTGCTTTCCCCAGACATGGACCAAGGGGCTCTGTGGCAGGCGACGTTCCCTGAAGGAAGCAGTGGCTCCATGCCAGGCTCTGCTGCTGGAAGGGAGGCGATGCCAGGCACGGGCACACGGGGTAATTGCTGTGGCGTGGTCAGCCGGTGTCGGCCATCGGGGTGGCTGTGTGGCACCAGCTCTTCCCCCAGTGCTCACTCAGGCCCCTCATGGCAGCAGCCAAAGCTGAAAGCGTGATGGGTTGGAGGCATCTGGAGCACGTTCTGCAGCCCCTGGGAAACGGGACTCTGGCCCCAAGGTCCCTCCCGCTGCAGCTGCTCCCGGAGCTGGCCCTGAGTCTCGAGAGGCCCAAGGCACCAGAGCAGCCCAGAGCGGGATCCCTCCCGCCAGCCGAGGGCCGGAGCACTCCCTGGCTCCCACCCTGGGCAGGGGCTCACGTGTCTCCTGAGAGGGCCTGACTCCGTCCCCTTGGGCTGTGGGAGCTGTCCCGGGGCAGGGAGGGATGGGGCTGGCACTGCCTGCTGCAGTTTTTCCCCAGGGCTTTAGCCAGGGTTTCCTGGGTGCGGGAGAGAGCCCCGAGGGGCCCTTGGCTGCTCCAGCCGCTCCCCCAGGGATGTTGCACAGGGCCTGGAAAGACTGTGGAGGGGAGCCAGGAGCCAGCCCAGAGCTCCCCAAGCCCCTCTGCAGCTCTGGCCATGTCCATTGACATCTGGCCCCCATGGTGCTTCCCAAGCCCCTGCAGTGCCACAGTTCTCTGAGGCAGGAGGGGATCCCAGCATGCAATGGAAACGGTTCCCATCTCTGTTGGCTTCCAGATGCGAACACTGGGAATGCTTCTCCATTGGATTGGCTACGTAAAGTTTTTCAGCTCTTGCAGCCTCCTGCAAGTAAGTTCTCAATGTCCCCTCAAAGAAAAATATTTGACAACATGGCAAGAGCCAGATGACAGAAGCTTCTCTGGCTGTTGAATTACAGGGTTGTCTGCAGGGAGGAATTTTCCAGCTCCTTTTCCGGTTCCTGCACCCAAACGTGTCTCCCATGGCAGGGGTGAGTAGTCTGTCCCTACTGACCTCCCAGGCTGAGCTCTGGTTTTCTCTAATCCATTCATGTCAAATGGAACTGCTTCCCATTCAGGTCCTCCTGAAAGCAAGAACCAAGGTCCAGGAGAGAAAAAGACCCTTGATTCAAATGAAGTTCAGAAACAAATTTTGAAGGAACTTCAGAAAGGGCGAGGTGGGTCTGTTTCCTCAGCCTGAGCCGTGAGACTCCTCAGCCGGGGGCTTTAGATCCACGTGTGGACAGGCAGTGGCTGCACAGCGGGAAGGGATCCATCGCAGCCTCGCTGCCCCGCTGCTGCTTTCCCGCCTTGCGGGGCTGTTTCCCCGCCTGGCCTGGCTGCAGCTTCTCCCCGGCCTCTGCAGGAAGGCCTTGAGCATCCCCTGACCCTGTGCCCCAAATGCACCACGGGCCCTGCAGACCAGGAGATCCCC
>NW_020936108.1:0-477 GCF_003984885.1 Neopelma chrysocephalum
GGTGGTGGTTTTGATGTGGTAATGAGGGGGTGTTGCTTATGGCGTGGCATTGAGTGTTTTTGTTACGTTTGGGTGATTGGTATTGTGTGGCGAAGAAAAATTAATTAACTAATTAACCAATTAAGTCCTTAATTAATTACCCTATTATGTGGTGGGGTGGTGCTTTTCATGTGGTAATGAGGGGCTGGTGCTTATGACCTGGTAATGAGGGGGTAATGAGGGGGTGGTGCTTTTGATGTGGTAATGATGGGGTGGTGCTTATGACCTGGTAATGAGGGGGTGGTGTTTACGGTGTGGTAATGATGGGGTGGTGTCTGTGATCTGGTAATGAGGTGGTGGTGGTGGGGGTGGTGGTTATGATGTGGTAATGAGGCGGTGGTGGTTACGATGTGGTAATGAGGGGGTGGTGTCTGTGATCTGGTAATGAGGGGGTGGTGGTTTTGATGTGGTAATGAGGGGGTGTTGCTTATGGCGTGG
>NW_020936109.1:0-129 GCF_003984885.1 Neopelma chrysocephalum
GGCAGAGCTGGGGGGAAATCCCTTCCAGCACCGAGTCCTCACACCCCGATCCCCCAAAAAAACCCCTGGAGAGCGGATTTTTCCCCTCTCCTCCTCCCCCAGAGGCGGCCGCGGGCGCTTCCCTTTCCC
>NW_020936109.1:229-358 GCF_003984885.1 Neopelma chrysocephalum
GGCAGAGCTGGGGGGAAATCCCTTCCAGCACCGAGTCCTCACACCCCGATCCCCCAAAAAAACCCCTGGAGAGCGGATTTTTCCCCTCTCCTCCTCCCCCAGAGGCGGCCGCGGGCGCTTCCCTTTCCC
>NW_020936110.1:0-363 GCF_003984885.1 Neopelma chrysocephalum
AACATCGCCTCGCAGACCGGCCGGGACCTAGGAAAAAAAACCCCAGCCGAGGGAAAAAAAAAAAATCCCCCAGCTGGGGTTTTTTTATTCTAAAGCTAAAAGTGTGAAAAAAATCCTGAAAGAGAAACAACACAAACTTAAGGTTAGAATACTACAGTACAAACACCCACCCCTCCCCTGAGACGCAAGCCAACCCTGAACATCGGCGCACGCTCAAAACGCTGCCTCGGGAACGGGGTTCCCGGGGAGCCTCAAAAATCGGCCTGCCTGCCGAAACCCGGGTCCCGGGACGGTCTGCACCCAAACTTTGGCGATGAACATCGCCTCGCAGACCGGCCGGGACCTAGGAAAAAAAACCCCAGC
>NW_020936111.1:0-383 GCF_003984885.1 Neopelma chrysocephalum
TACCCCAAAAGGGGATCTTGAACTCCCAGGGGGGTCTTGGTATCCCAGAAGGGGATCCTGAAAGCCCACAGGGTCCTTGTATCCCAAAAAGGGGATCCTGAAACCCCGCAGGATCCTGGTGTCCCAAAAAGGGGTCCTGTATCCTCAGAGAGGTCCTGGTACCCAAAAAAGGGATCTGGAACCCCCACAGGGGTCCTGGTGTCCCAAAAAGGGGTCCTGTATCCTCAGAGGGGTCCTGGTGCCCCAGAAAGGGGATCTTGAATTCTCAGGAGGATCCTGGTACTCCAAAAAAAGGGATCTTGGAACTCTACAGGGTCCTGGTGTCCCAAAAAGAGAATCCTGAAACCCCACAGGGTCCTGGTGTCCCAAAAAGGGGATCTTGA
>NW_020936111.1:483-647 GCF_003984885.1 Neopelma chrysocephalum
TTCTGGTACCCCAAAAGGGGATCTTGAACTCCCAGGGGGGTCTTGGTATCCCAAAAGGGGATCCTGAAACCCCACAGGGTCCTGGTGTCCCAAAAAGGGGATCCTGTATCCTCAGAGGGGTCCTGGTGTCCCAAAAAGGGGATCCTGCACCCCCAGGGGGGTCC
>NW_020936112.1:0-385 GCF_003984885.1 Neopelma chrysocephalum
CTTTCCCTTCTTTCCTTCCCTTTCCCTTCTTTCCTTCCCTTTCCCTTCTTTTCTTTCTATTCCTTTCTTTCTCTTTCCCTTCTTCCCTTCCTTTTCCCTTCTTTTCTTTCCCTTTCCCTTTCTCTTCTTTCCTTCTTTTCCATTTTTTCCCTTTCCCTTCTTTCTTTCCCTTTCCCTTCTTTCCTTCCCTTTCCCTTCTTTCCTTCCCTTTCCCTTCTTTTCTTTCTATTCCTTTCTTTCTCTTTCCCTTCTTCCCTTCCTTTTCCCTTCTTTTCTTTCCCTTTCCCTTTCTCTTCTTTCCTTCTTTTCCATTTTTTCCCTTTCCCTTCTTTCTTTCCCTTTCCCTTCTTTCCTTCCCTTTCCCTTCTTTCCTTCCCTTTCCCTT
>NW_020936113.1:0-1678 GCF_003984885.1 Neopelma chrysocephalum
AAGACGCCGTCGCTCACCGTGTTCCTGCTGGGCCAGAGCGCCCGCGATGCCGAGAGGGCCAAGGTGGGACGGCACGGGATGGGATGGGGACACTTTGGGGACATACTGGGAGTGGGGATGGCCTTGGGACACACTGGGGACAGTCTGGGGATGGGGGTGGCATGGGGACACTTTGGGGACAGCCCGTGTCCCCATGTCCCTCCTCAGGGCATCCTGTGCCGCCTGGAGCACAACATGTCCCATATCCATGTCCCATGTCCATATTCTGATGTCCCCATGTCCTCCATGTCCCCATGTGCATATCCTGATGTCCCCATGTCCCCATGTCCATATCCTGATGTCCCCATGTCCTCCATGTCCCAATGTCCCCATATCCATGTCCTCATGTCCTGATGTCCCCATGTCCCCCCAGGACATCCTGTGCCGCCTGGAGCACACCATGTCCCATATCCATGTCCATGTCCCCATGTCCAATGTCCCCATGTCCAATGTCCCCATGTCCATGTCCTCATGTCCATGTCCTCATGTCCCCACACTGACCCCTCCATGTCCCCCCAGGACACCTGGAGCACAGCATGTCCCCATGTCCATGTCGCCATATCCATGTCCCCATGTCCTCATGTCTCCATGTCCATGTCCTGATGTCCCCACATCCATGGCCCCACGTCCATGTCCCCACGTCCGTGTCCCCACGTCCGTGTCCCCACGTCCATGTCCCCATGTCCCCATGTCCATGTCCTCATGTCCCCTCACTGACCCCCAATGTCCCCCCAGGACATCCTGTGCCACCTGGAGCACACCATGTCCCATGTCCATGTCCCATATCCATATCCATGTCCCATATCCGTGTCCCCATGTCCTGATGTCCTCCTGTCCCCCCAGGACATCCTGTGCCACCTGGAGCACACTGTGTCCCATGTCCATGTCCCATATCCATGTTCTCATGTCCCATGTCCCCCCAGGACATCCTGTGCCACCTGGAGCACACCATGTCCCATATCCATGTCCATGTCCCATATCCATGTCCTGCTGTCCCCCTGTCCCCCCAGGACATCCTGTGCCGCCTGGAGCACACCATGTCCCATATCCATGTCCCATGTCCTCATGTCCTGCTGTCCCCCTGTCCCCCCAGGACATCCTGTGCCGCCTGGAGCACACCATGTCCCATATCCATGTCCATGTCCCATATCCATGTCCATGTCCCATATCCATGTCCATGTCCCATATCCATGTCCATGTCCCATATCCATGTCCATGTCCCATATCCATGTCCATGTCCCATATCCATGTCCATGTCCCATATCCATGTCCATGTCCCATATCCATGTCCATGTCCCATATCCATGTCCATGTCCCATATCCATGTCCATGTCCCATATCCATGTCCATGTCCCATATCCATGTCCATGTCCCATATCCATGTCCTGATGTCCCCCTGTCCCCCCAGGACATCCTGTGCCCCCTGGAGCACACTGTGTCCCATGTCCATGTCCCATATCCATGTTCTCATGTCCCATGTCCCCCCAGGACATCCTGTGCCGCCTGGAGCACACCATGTCCCATATCTGTGTCCTGATGTCCCCACACTGACCTCTCCATGTCCTGCTGTCCCCCCAGGACATCCTGTGCCACCTGGAGCACACCATGTCCCATATCCATGTCCATGTCCCATATCCAT
>NW_020936114.1:0-395 GCF_003984885.1 Neopelma chrysocephalum
GAGCACACCATGTCCCATATCCATGTCCATGTCCCATATCCATGTCCATGTCCTCATGTCCTGCTGTCCCCCTGTCCCCCCAGGACATCCTGTGCCGCCTGGAGCACACGACGCTGCGCAAGGTGACGGCCAACACGGCCATCTACTACGACCCCAACCCGCAGAGCACGGTGGTGGCCGAGGACCAGGAGTGGGTCAACGTCTACTACGAGATGCCCGACTTCGACGTGAGCCGCATCTCGCCCTGGCTGCTGCGCGTCGAGCTCGACCGCAAGCACATGACCGACCGCAAGCTCACCATGGAGCAGATCGCCGAGAAGATCAACGCAGGTGGGTCTGGGGGGGTTTAAAGGGGTCTGAGGGGCTTCAGAGGGGTCCTGAGTGAGAATGGAGGG
>NW_020936115.1:0-1664 GCF_003984885.1 Neopelma chrysocephalum
AAGACGCCGTCGCTCACCGTGTTCCTGCTGGGCCAGAGCGCCCGCGACGCCGAGAGGGCCAAGGTGGGACGGCACGGGATGGGATGGGGACACTTTGGGGACATACTGGGAGTGGGGATGGCCTTGGGACACACTGGGGACAGTCTGGGGATGGGGGTGGCATGAGGACACTTTGGGCACAGCCTGTGTCCCCATGTCCCTCCTCAGGGCATCCTGTGCCGCCTGGAGCACAACATGTCCCATATCCATGTCCCATGTCCATATTCTGATGTCCCCATGTCCTCCATGTCCCCATGTGCATATCCTGATGTCCCCATGTCCCCATGTCCATATCCTGATGTCCCCATGTCCTCCATGTCCCAATGTCCCCATATCCATGTCCTCATGTCCTGATGTCCCCATGTCCCCCCAGGACATCCTGTGCCGCCTGGAGCACACCATGTCCCATATCCATGTCCATGTCCCCATGTCCAATGTCCCCATGTCCAATGTCCCCATGTCCATGTCCTCATGTCCATGTCCTCATGTCCCCACACTGACCCCTCCATGTCCCCCCAGGACACCTGGAGCACAGCATGTCCCCATGTCCATGTCGCCATATCCATGTCCCCATGTCCTCATGTCTCCATGTCCATGTCCTGATGTCCCCACATCTATGGCCCCACGTCCATGTCCCCACGTCCGTGTCCCCATGTCCATGTCCCCATGTCCCCATGTCCATGTCCTCATGTCCCCTCACTGACCCCCAATGTCCCCCCAGGACATCCTGTGCCACCTGGAGCACACCATGTCCCATGTCCATGTCCCATATCCATATCCATGTCCCATATCCATGTCCCCATGTCCTGATGTCCTCCTGTCCCCCCAGGACATCCTGTGCCACCTGGAGCACACTGTGTCCCATGTCCATGTCCCATATCCATGTTCTCATGTCCCATGTCCCCCCAGGACATCCTGTGCCACCTGGAGCACACCATGTCCCATATCCATGTCCATGTCCCATATCCATGTCCTGCTGTCCCCCTGTCCCCCCAGGACATCCTGTGCCGCCTGGAGCACACCATGTCCCATATCCATGTCCCATGTCCTCATGTCCTGCTGTCCCCCTGTCCCCCCAGGACATCCTGTGCCGCCTGGAGCACACCATGTCCCATATCCATGTCCATGTCCCATATCCATGTCCATGTCCCATATCCATGTCCATGTCCCATATCCATGTCCATGTCCCATATCCATGTCCATGTCCCATATCCATGTCCATGTCCCATATCCATGTCCATGTCCCATATCCATGTCCATGTCCCATATCCATGTCCATGTCCCATATCCATGTCCATGTCCCATATCCATGTCCATGTCCCATATCCATGTCCATGTCCCATATCCATGTCCATGTCCCATATCCATGTCCTGATGTCCCCCTGTCCCCCCAGGACATCCTGTGCCCCCTGGAGCACACTGTGTCCCATGTCCATGTCCCATATCCATGTTCTCATGTCCCATGTCCCCCCAGGACATCCTGTGCCGCCTGGAGCACACCATGTCCCATATCTGTGTCCTGATGTCCCCACACTGACCTCTCCATGTCCTGCTGTCCCCCCAGGACATCCTGTGCCACCTGGAGCACACCATGTCCCATATCCATGTCCATGTCCCATATCCAT
>NW_020936116.1:0-396 GCF_003984885.1 Neopelma chrysocephalum
GAGCACACCATGTCCCATATCCATGTCCATGTCCCATATCCATGTCCATGTCCTCATGTCCTGATGTCCCCCTGTCCCCCCAGGACATCCTGTGCCGCCTGGAGCACACGACGCTGCGCAAGGTGACGGCCAACACGGCCATCTACTACGACCCCAACCCGCAGAGCACGGTGGTGGCCGAGGACCAGGAGTGGGTCAACGTCTACTACGAGATGCCCGACTTCGACGTGAGCCGCATCTCGCCCTGGCTGCTGCGCGTCGAGCTCGACCGCAAGCACATGACCGACCGCAAGCTCACCATGGAGCAGATCGCCGAGAAGATCAACGCCGGTGGGTCTGGGGGGGCTTAAAAGGGGTCTGAGGGGCTTCAGAGGGGTCCTGAGTGAGAATGGAGGG
>NW_020936117.1:0-484 GCF_003984885.1 Neopelma chrysocephalum
TCACTGGTGTCACTGGTGTCACTGGTCCCTCACTGGTGTCACTGGTCCCACACTGGTCCCACTGGTTTTCCCAGCCCAGCTTTAGGTCACTGGTGTCACTGGTGTCACTGGTGTCACTGGTGTCACTGGTCCCACTGGTTTTCCCAGCCCGGCTTTAGGTCACTGGTGTCACTGATCCCTCACTGGTCCCACTGGTTTTCCCAGCCTGGCTTTAGGTCACTGGTCCCTCACTGGTGTCACTGGTGTCACTGGTCCCTCACTGGTGTCACTGGTCCCTCACTGGTTCCCCCGCTCCCAGCCTGGCTTTAGGTCACTGGTGTCACTGGTGTCACTGGTCCCTCACTGGTGTCACTGGTCCCACACTGGTCCCACTGGTTTTCCCAGCCCAGCTTTAGGTCACTGGTGTCACTGGTGTCACTGGTGTCACTGGTGTCACTGGTCCCACTGGTTTTCCCAGCCCGGCTTTAGGTCACTGGTGTCACTG
>NW_020936118.1:0-817 GCF_003984885.1 Neopelma chrysocephalum
GGAATGAGCTCCTGGGATTGAGAGATTCAGGGATGAGCTCCTGGGATTAAGGGGTTCATGGATTCCAGGATTAAGAGATTCTTGGATGAGCTCCCAGGATGGAGGGATTCAGGGATGAACTCCCAGGATTAAGGGATTCATGGATCTGCTCTTGGCATTAAGGGATTCGTGGATCTGCTCTTGGCATTAAGGGATTCGTGGATGAGCTCCCAGGATTAAGAGGTTTGTGGCTCCCAGGATTAAGAGATTCCTGGATGAGCTCCTGGGATGGAGGGATTCAGGGATGAACTCCTGGGATTAAGGGATTTAGGGATGAGCTCCTGGGATTAAGAGGTTCATGGATCCCAGGATTAAGAGATTCCTGGATGAGCTCCCGGGATAGAGGGATTCAAGGTTGAACTCCTGGGATTAAGGGGTTCCTGGCTCCCGAGATGGAGGGATTCATGGATCAGCTCCTGGGATTGAGGGATTCAGGGATGAGCTCCTGGGATTAAGGGGTTCCTGGCTCCTGGGATGGAGGGATTCATGGATGAACTCCCAGGATGAAGAGGTTCCTGGATGAGCTCCCGGGATGGAGGAATTAATGAATCAACTCCTGGGATTAAGGGATTCAGGGATGAACTCCCAGGATTAAGAGATTCATGGATGAGCTCCCAGGATTAAGAGGTTCCTGGATGAGCTCCTGGAATAGAGGGATTCAGGGATGAGCTCCTGGAATAGAGGGATTCAGGGAATTCCCGCAGCGGGAGAGGAACGGGAATTCCCACTCATAGCGACCGCTCCGGTTCCGCTCCAGGTGGCGGAAGAAGAAGGAGAG
>NW_020936119.1:0-777 GCF_003984885.1 Neopelma chrysocephalum
GAGAGGAAGGAGACGTCTGGGAAGGGAAGGAAGGAGGGATCAGATCCCGGGATGGAGGGATTCAGGGAATTCCTGCAGCGGGAGAGGAACAGGAATTCCCACTCGTAGCGACCGCTCCGGTTCCGCTCCAGGTGGCGGAAGAAGAAGGAGAGGAAGGAGACGTCTGGAGGGGAAGGGAGGGAATGTGGGATCAGAGCCTGGGATGGGGGGATTCAGGGATGAGGTCCTGGGATGGAGGAATGAGCTCCTGGGATTGAGAGATTCAGGGATGAAGGTTGTGGGATTGAGGGATTCATGGATGAGGTCCTGGGATAGAGGGATTCAGGGATGAGCTCCCAGGATGGAGGGATTCAGGGCTGAGCTCCTGGGATGGAGAGATTAATGAATCAATTCCTGGGATTAAGGCATTCCTGGATGAACTCCCAGGATTAAGGGATTCAAGGATGAACTCCCAGGATTAAGAGGTTCCTGGATGAGCTCCTGGAATCGAGGGATTCATGGAATTCCCGCAGCGGGAGAGGAACAGGAATTCCCACTCGGAGCGACCGCTCCGGTTCCGCTCCAGGTGGCGGAAGAAGAAGGAGAGGAAGGAGACGTCTGGAGGGGAAGGGAGGGAATCTGGGATCAGCTCCTGGGATGTAGGGATGAGGTCCTGGGATTGAGGGATTTAGGGATGAGCTCCTGGGATGGAGGGATTCAGGGATGAGCTCCTGGGATTAAGGGGTTCCTGGCTCCTGGGATTGAGGGATTCAGGGATGAGCTCCTTGGATTGATGGA
>NW_020936120.1:0-6197 GCF_003984885.1 Neopelma chrysocephalum
GCCACAGTTTGCTTTCACTTGGAGAGGTGTGCAGTACACCTGGAATCGACTGCCTCAGGGGTGGAAACACAGTCCCAGCATTCGCCATGGACTGATCCAGACTGCACTGGAAAAGGGCGAGGCTCCAGAACATCTACAGTACATTGATGACATCATTGTATGGGGGAACACAGCGGGGGAAGTCTTCGAGAAAGGAGAGAAGATAATCCAGATCCTCCTAAGAGCTGGTTTTGCCATTAAACGAAGTAAGGTCAAGGGACCTGCTCAGGAAATTCAGTTCTTAGGAGTGAAGTGGCAAGATGGACGTCGCCTAATTCCTACGGAGGTAATTAACAAAATAGCAGCCATGTCCCCACCAACCAGCAAGAAGGAAACACAGGCTTTCCTAGGCACTGTGGGCTTTTGGAGGATGCATATCCCCGAGTACAGTCAAATTGTAAGCCCTCTCTACCTTGTGACACGGAAGAAAAATGATTTCCAGTGGGGCCCTGAACAACAACAGGCCTTTGAACAAATCAAACAGGAGATTGCCCATGCGGTAGCCCTTGGGCCAGTAAGGACAGGACAGGACGTGAAGAACGTGCTCTACACTGCAGCCGGGAAGAATGGCCCTTCTTGGAGCCTCTGGCAGAAAGTGCCTGGGGAGACCCGAGGACGACCGCTGGGATTCTGGAGTCGGGGATACAAAGGATCTGAAGCCAGCTATACACCAACTGAGAAAGAGATCCTGGTTGCTTGTGAAGGACTTCGAGCTGCAGTGATCGGCACCGAAGCGCAGCTCCTCCTGGCACCCCGACTACCAGTGCTGGGCTGGATGTTCAAGGGGAGAGTTCCTTCTACACATCACGCCACCGATGCCACATGGAGTAAGTGGATCGCTCTGATCACACAACGAACCCGGATAGGGAATCCTAATCGCCCTGGGATTCTGGAAATTATCACCAATTGGCCCGAAGGTGAGAGTTTCGGACTATCCTCTGAAGAAGAGGAGCAGGTGACACGGGCTGAGGAGGCCCCACCATATGACAAGCTACCAGCAGATGAAAGGCAATATGCGCTCTTCACAGACGGCTCCTGCCGCATTGTAGGGACAAACCAAAAATGGAAGGCAGCCGTGTGGAGTCCCACATGGCGAGTTGCAGAAGCGACCGAAGGACAAGGTGGGTCAAGTCAGTTTGCAGAGCTTAAAGCCATTCAGTTGACTTTGGATATAGCTGAACGAGAGAAGTGGCCAAGACTCTATATCTACACTGACTCATGGATGGTGGCCAATGCTCTGTGGGGATGGCTAGAGCGATGGAGAAAGGCCAACTGACAGCGCCAAGGGAAACCCACCTGGGCGGCGGAGATGTGGCAGGACATCGCTGGCCGGGTAGAGAAGCTGAGTGTGAAGGTCGGTCACGTAGACGCTCATGTACGCAAGAAACGGGCTAATGAGGAGCATCATAACAACGAGCAGGCGGACCGAGCTGCCAGGATTAAAGTCTCTCAGGTAGATCTGGATTGGCAGCACAAAGGAGAATTATTTCTGGCTCGATGGGCCCATGACGCCTCCGGTCACCAGGGGAGAGATGCAACATACAGATGGGCTCGTGACCGAGGGGTGGACTTAACCAAGGACATTGTCTCACAGGTCATCCATGACTGTGAGACATGTGCTGCCATCAAGCAGGCCAAGCAGGTGAAGCCTCTATGGTATGGTGGACGGTGGTCAAAGTACAGGTATGGGGAAGCCTGGCAAGTTGACTACATCACGCTCCCCCAAACCCACCAAGGCAAGGGCTACGTATTGACCATGGTAGAAGGAAGTACTGGATGGCTGGAGACATACCCCGTGCCTCATGCCACTGCCCGGAATACCATCCTGGGCCTTGAAAAACAAATCCTGTGGTGACACGGCACCCCGGAGAGAATTGAGTCTGATAATAGGACCCATTTCAAGAATGGCCTCGTAGACACCTGGGCCAGAGAGCACGGCATTGAGTGGGTGTATCATATCCCCTACCATGCACCAGCTGCTGGAAAAGTTGAACGGTGCAACGGGCTGCTGGAAAAGTTGAACGGTGCAACGGGCTGCTGAAAACCACCCTGAAGGCACTGTGTGGGGAGACTCTCAAACACTGGGAGCTGCATTTAGCAAAGGCCACCTGGTTGGTCAACACGCGAGGCTCCATCAATCGAGCTGGCCCTGCCCAATCAGAACCTTTGCATACTGTAGATGGAGATAAAGTCCCCGTGGTGCATATGAGAGGTATGTTAGGGAAGACTGTTTGGATTAATCCCACCTCAAGCAAAGGCAAACCCATCCGAGGGATTGTTTTTGCTCAAGGACCTGGTTTCACCTGGTGGGTAACGCAAAAAGATGGGGAGACACGTTGTGTACCACAAGGGGACCTAATTTTGAGTGAGAATGGTCTGTAGTGTTTCATTGTATATATATATATATATGTGTATATAGTTTTAAGGAGACATAGTTTTTAAGGTGGTTAATTTGGACATGGCATGGATGGCATAGAATAAAGGGTGGATAACGTCCTAGTTAGAATGGCTGGGACCAATTCATCACTGGATGGGTGTAGCCCAAAACTGTGTATTCTATAGCCTTCCATGCCATTTCCCAGAAACTGTTGTCAGTAGAGGCCTGCGAGGTAGGAAGATGTTCCTGTCCTCATACCCTTTTATGGAATTCCCCGCTCTGATACCCTTTTATGGAATTCCCCTCTCTGAGGGAGGGACTGAGCACTCCCACCTGAAATGGAGAATATACAAACTGGGAGTTTCAGAACCTTTGCACCACTCGTGGGATCCAGAGGAAGACTGCAGACCACCGCTCTCAACCAGACTGCAGCTCACCGCTCTCAACCAGACTGAGACCACCACCCTCAACTGGACTGCAATCACCACTTTCTGACCAGACTGCAACAGCTCTCCCACCAGCAGGTTTTTTTTCCCCTCTCCCTTTACTTTGGACTCGGGGGGCCAAGGAACACCACTTTTGTTCCTGCCCCAGGGTGCTGGGTTATACATTTGGGTTTTGCGGGTTAAAACCACTTGTCTGTCTGTATAATTGTACTTATTGCATTATTTTAATAAATTGTTATTCTGACTTATAAATCTCTCTTTTGAGTTGAGTTCATTTTCCCTGCTGGTTAACTTTTAAACCAGCACATTTTTGGCGCCCAACGTCAGGCAGAGAGAGAGAAGTCAGAATCACAATTTCATTTTAAGCATCTGTCTATTTGGATATAGAAACTCCCTGATCACCATGTTGTTTGGTGCATTCATGTGGATGTTGTATCTGAGCATGTTCATATTTCCACAGATGGGGAACTATTTGCCTGTTTTAATGCTCTCTTTAAGACCAGGGAGAGGGATCCAAATGGCTTTATTAGTATACTATGTTTATGTCATCATAACATCAGAAGCAATGAGTTTCATTGTAAATGTGTATTCAGTCCTGTTTGCCTGTCCTGGTTTAAGTTGCTACCTCTGGGGCCTCATTAAAAATCGCACCCAGCCCTTTGGGGAAGCAGGAGGGAATGGTTGTTTCCAGCCTCTCACCTCCTTCTTCCCCTTCAGACCTGCTACAACAGTTTTTGAAAATACTGAGTTCCCTTTTGATGTTAAGGACAGCATAATGTTATTGTTAGTGTTGCTCTGTCTGCTCTATACTGTCTACACCATGTTTAGGGTCAGAACAGGGCCTTCTAGGGAGGTTGTTTGGATGCCTGTCCTGGGAGTGGATAATGCTGAGTGGCACGGGAAGTGGGAGGACATCGGCCAGTATTTGGAGAAGTTTTCTCCTCCAATGATCTGGAAATTCACCCCTGAACAACTGCAGGATCCTGTCAGCATGATAAGACTGGTAAAGGAAAAATGCTCTGGTAGCTCCAGAGATGGCCAGCTCACAGCAACCTGCTGGGCCCTGGCCACTGCCTACCGGGCACTGCTTGACATGGTACAGCACTGCCAGGGGGAGAAGAGAAGGAACAAATCAACCGGCACCATGTCCACACAAACCATCGAGGAGCCAGAAGGACAACAGAAACCAATAGCAGTCGCCCTGTCCAGAAAAGGAAATCAAAGACTAAATCAGTCCGTATAGCAAATGATGACGAAGAGGCAGGACCTTCACATCCACCGGAGGAGACAGAGCCAGAAATAATCACTCGGTCCCTATCCCTGGGTGAGCTACGTGAGCTCCGGAGAGAGTTCACACGACAGGCAAACGAGTCCATCCTGACCTGGCTGCTCCGAATCTGGGATGCCGCAGCTAACGACACAATTCTAGATGGGAGTGAAGCAAGACAACTGGGATCCCTGTCTCGAGATGTCGTCATTGATCAGGGGATTAGAAGGAGGCAGGAAACTCTCAGCCTCTGGCGGCGACTGTTGTCCAGTGTGAGGGAGAGATACCTTTGCAAGGAGGACCTCCACGTACAGCAAGGACAGTGGAACACGATGGAACAAGGTATCCGGTGCTTGAGAGAACTAGCTGTACTGGAGATAATCTTTTCAGAGGACGAAAGATTTCCTAAAAGTCCAGATGGTGTACAGTGCACATCCCAGATGTGGTTAAAGTTTGCACGACTCAGGCCAGAAATGTATTCCCACTACTTAGCAACGCTGCAATGGAGGGAGGGAGAGGACAAGGTGGGTGCGTTGGTCAGCAAACTCAGGATTTATGAAGACACTGTCACCGCCCCATTATGAGCCCATGTCTCATCTGTGGAAACCAAACTGGCTGAACACGTCCGAAGCCTGGAAGAGAAGATTGAAGAGGGACACCAGAAGCTAAGAGAAGAAATTAAGGAAGGGATCTTCCATATCTCACCAGGACAAACTAGAGTCTCTGCTATCAGAAGCCAGCGTCCCCCAGCTAAAGAGAGAGGGTACACTCCACGTGGCAATCTATGGTTTTACCTCCATGAGCACGGAGAAGATATGAGAAAGTGGGATGGAAAACCCACCTCTTCCTTAGCAGCCTGGGTACGTGAATTGAAAAAAGGAACAAATACCACAAGGAACTCTTCAAGGATAAATGCTGCTCCAGTCTCTCGTAGGCAAGACTCCAGACGGCCCGGGAATGATGATATGTCTGATCCTCTTGAAGGGACCTCCAGGTCATACTTAAAAGAAGAGCACAATGAGTACCATGACCAGGACTAGGGGTGCCCTGCCTCTAGCCAGGTAGAGGAGAGGGACAATCGAGTCTATTGGACAGTGTGGATTCGGTGGCCTGGCACATCAGAGCCACAAAGATATAAGGCTTTAGTTGACACCGGCGCACAATGTACTTTGGTGCCATCAAGATACGTAGGGGCAGAATCCATCTCTATTTCTGAGGTGACAGGGGGATCCCAACAGCTGACTGTACTGGAAGCTGAAGTGAGCCTGACTGGGAAGGAATGGCACAGACACCCCATTGTGACTGGCCCAGAGGCCCCGTGTATCCTTGGCATAGATTACCTGAGGAGTGGGTATTTCAAAGACCCAAAAGGACTTCGTTGGGCATTTGGCATAGCTACTGTGGAGGCAGAGGAAATTAGACAGTTGAACACCTTGCCTGGTCTCTCAGAGGACCCCTCTGCTGTGGGACTGCTGAGGGTTGAAGAGCAATTGGTACCAATAGCCACAGCAACAGTGCACCGTCGGCAATACAGCACCGACCGAGACTCTGTGACTCCTATGCATAAGATGATCCATGAACTGGAGGCCCAGGGGGTGGTCAGCAAGACTCGCTCACCCTTTAATAGCCCTATATGGCCAGTGCGTAAGTCCAGCGAAGAGTGGAGGCTGACGGTGGATTACCCTGGACTCAATGAAGTCACACCACCCCTGAGTGCTGCTGTGCCAGACATGCTGGAGCTCCAGTACGAGCTGGAGTCCAAGGCAGCCAAGTGGTATGCCACCATTGACATTGCCGCCTTCTTCTCCATTCCTTTGGCAACAGAGTGCAAGCCACAGTTTGCTTTCACTTGGAGAGGTGTGCAGTACACCTGGAATCGACTGCCTCAGGGGTGGAAACACAGTCCCAGCATTCGCCATGGACTGATCCAGACTGCACTGGAAAAGGGCGAGGCTCCAGAACATCTACAGTACATTGATGACATCATTGTATGGGGGAACACAGCGGGGGAAGTCTTCGAGAAAGGAGAGAAGATAATCCAGATCCTCCTAAGAGCTGGTTTTGCCAT
>NW_020936121.1:0-780 GCF_003984885.1 Neopelma chrysocephalum
CCCCCCCTTGGGAACATCCCTGGATCATCCCAATCTTTCCCTGGATCATCCCAACCCCTCCCTGGAGCCCGGCGGGTCCCGCCGCTGCTCATTAACGCCGCTAATTAGCGCTGCTCATTAAGCAGCTTCCCCTTTGGAATCCCAGGGAATCCCAGAATTCCCACCTGGGAGCACCTCCCGCCTTTCCCCGGGACTCAGCCCCGAATTCCCGAGGGATTTTCCCGGTTTTTGGGGAGCCCCGGGGGCCCGTTCCCGCCGTGGGCGGGCGCTAATTAACGGCTAATTAACGGCGCTTAACGAGCCCCGGGGGCCTCGGCGCGTTCCAGGAGCGCTCCCGGGTGTTCCCAAGGCCCAGGAAATGTGGGATGAGTCCCGGAATTCCCGGGAATCCAGCGGATCCACTCACCTGTGCCGGGAGACGGGAACGGCGGGGCTGGAGCTGGGGGGGGACGGCAGGTCAGAGCCCGGGGAAACCTCGGTTTTGGGGACCCCCCCTCGATCCCTGGGAACCCCCCTGGATCCCTGGGAACCCCCTGATCCTTGGGGATCCCCCCAATCCCTGGGAACCCCCTGGATCCCTGGAGACCCCAACTTTTGGGGAAACCCCCTCCTCCATTATTGGGGACCCCCCCCCGATCCCAGGGAACTCCTCAATCCGTAGAAAACCTCCAAATTTTGGGGACCCCCCCGATCCCTGGGAACCCCCCTGGATCCCTGGGAACCCCCAGATCCTTGGGGACCCCCCCCAATCCCTGGGAAGCCCCTGGATCCCTGGAGAAT
>NW_020936122.1:0-629 GCF_003984885.1 Neopelma chrysocephalum
CCCCCCCTTGGGAACATCCCTGGATCATCCCAATCTTTCCCTGGATCGTCCCAACCCCTCCCTGGAGCCCGGCGGGTCCCGCCGCTGCTCATTAACGCCGCTAATTAGCGCTGCTCATTAAGCAGCTTCCCCTTTGGAATCCCAGGGAATCCCAGAATTCCCACCTGGGAGCACCTCCCGCCTTTCCCCGGGACTCAGCCCCGAATTCCCGAGGGATTTTCCCGGTTTTTGGGGAGCCTCGGGGGCCCGTTCCCGCCGCGGGCGGGCGCTAATTAACGGCTAATTAACGGCGCTTAACGAGCCCCGGGGGCCTCGGCGCGTTCCAGGAGCGCTCCCGGGTGTTCCCGAGGCCCAGGAAATGTGGGATGAGTCCCGGAATTCTCGGGAATCCAGCGGATCCACTCACCTGTGCCGGGAGACGGGAACGGCGGGGCTGGAGCTGGGGGGGGACGGCAGGTCAGAGCCCGGGGAAACCTCGGTTTTGGGGACCCCCCCCTCGATCCCTGGGAACCCCCTCCGATCCCTGGGAACCCCCTCCGATCCCTGGGAACCCCCCTGGATCCCTGGAGAATTCCCTGGATTCCTGGGGACCCCAACTTTTGGGGAAAATCCCACACACACCATTTTTG
>NW_020936123.1:0-341 GCF_003984885.1 Neopelma chrysocephalum
ATCCCTGGGGACCCCAACTTTTGGGGAAAATCCCACACACACCATTTCTGGGGACTCCCCTCGATCCCTGGGAAACCCCCCCATTAGTGGGGACCCCCCGATCCCTGGGAACCCCCCGATCCTTGGGGATCCCCCCCAATCCCTGGAAAGCCCCTGGATCCCTGGAGAATTCCCTGGATCCCTGGAGACCCCAACTTTTGGAGAAACCCCCTCCTCCATTATTGGGGACCCCCCCAATCCCTGGGAACCCCCCTGGATCCCTGGGAACCCCCAGATCCTTGGGGACCCCCCCCGATCCCTGGGAAGCCCCTGGATCCCTGGAGAATTCCCTGGATCCCTGG
>NW_020936124.1:0-400 GCF_003984885.1 Neopelma chrysocephalum
CTGCCCTCTGGCAGTGGGAAGCCATTCCCTGTGTCCTGTCCCTCCATCCCTTGTCCACAGTCTCTCTCCATCTTTCCTGGAGCCCCTTCAGGTCCTGGAAGGCCACAATTAGGACACTCCAAAGCTTCTCTTCTCCAGGCTGAACAATCCCAGCTCTCCCAGCCTTTCTTCCCAGCAGAGCTGCTCCATCCTCTGATCATCTCCATGGCCTCCTCTGGACCCATCCCAGCAGATCTGTGTCCTTAGATATGTTCTTATCTCCATCCATCTCCACACCAGCTTCTCTGGGAATTCCATTCCAGCCCCTCCCCACTCTCCCAGCCAGGAATTTCTTCCCAATCTCCCATCTCTCCCTGCCCTCTGGCAGTGGGAAGCCATTCCCTGTGTCCTGTCCCTCCAT
>NW_020936125.1:0-311 GCF_003984885.1 Neopelma chrysocephalum
GGGGGCCTGGCCATCCCAGATTCCACAGGATCCGCCGTTTTCCACCCCCTCCATCCCTTCCTTCATCCCCCTACTGTGGCTCCCGGGACATCCCGGGATCCTGAAAATACGGGAGTTCCTTTCCGAGCCTCAGGGAAAAAGCTGGAATTTTGGGCGTCCTTGGAAACGTGAGGCTCATTAAATATCCCTGGGAACACCGGGATGTGGTTCCTGACCCATCCCTCCAGCGCTGCTGCCCGGGATTTATTCCAGGGGTTTTTTTCCCCCCCTTCCAGCTGCTCCCAGAACCTGGATCGATCCTCAATCCCCAT
>NW_020936126.1:0-372 GCF_003984885.1 Neopelma chrysocephalum
ACCGGGATGTGGTTCCTGACCCTTCTCCCCAGCGCTGCTGCCCGGGACTTATTCCAGGGGTTTTTTTTCCCCTTCCAGCTGCTCCCAGAACTTGGATCGCTCCTCAATCCCCATTCCCACCAGGACTCGGTATTCCCAGGAATTGCTCCCAGAACTGACGGCAGCTCCATATTATCCCTCCCTCCCTCTCTCCCCCCGGTGCTTCTTCCCAGGACTTCCCACATCCCAAATTCCGGAGCGGGGGTGGAAAAGCGGGAATTAGGGGGGGGCGAGACTACCATTCCAGGGCTGCAATGCCTCCAACATTCCCAAAAATCTTTCCCCGCTCCCCAGCCGCGAGCCGGGACCGGCACGGGGCGTCTCCCAACTCCT
>NW_020936127.1:0-1165 GCF_003984885.1 Neopelma chrysocephalum
TGCCCCAGGCACCTTCACCCACCCACAGCAGAGGTGTCTGTAGGGTTCTTCTCCCCTCTCCCACCATTATTGTGGGAATTAATAAAAATAAGATGACAGAGAGAAAGTTCTAACATTGGAGTGGGAGAATGGGCAGCACCAGCATGTTTAGGATGAGGTTAGAGGAGGATCCTCTAACCCTCAGTGATCATTTTCCTTGGAAAAGCTTGGGGGTTTCATTGTCAGGAATGACTTCATGTGACCAGTTGCAGCATTAAAACCCACGCAGAGGGACAGATTAATCACCCCGGGCTCTGCCTGCTCTGCTGGGCTGACGCTGAAATCAAATATTTGAGGTTTGCCACAAACCAAGATGAAGCTCATTTACACCGACAAAGGGCACCAGAGGAACAAGGATGGCCTTGAGTGGCACCAAGTGTTTACCAACACCAGATATTTACCTTAATTTTGGGTTTCCCACGTGCCCTGAGCCGTGACCTCCGTGGTTGCCTTTGTCTTGTCTTCCCTCTGCACCAGGAATCCCTGGAATAAAGTTGTCCAGCTGAGTTTTGACAACATTTCGGGAAGGAATTCCACAATTTTCCCGGAGAACCTGCTCTGCCATTTCACTGACATATTTTTTTTAAAAAAAAACACCTTTTATTAATAATCAAAGTCCATTAAATTTGCCACAGTTTGAGTAGGTTTCTTTTTGTACTTCCACTTGAGGAAAATTAATTGTCATCTTGTAACAGCCTTTAAATATTCAAAGACTTTATAAATCCTTCCACAACCTTTGCCCTTGACTGAGGGCCCTCTTTCCTTTTATCTTTCCTGACAGACCCTGGGTTTTAAATTTCTTGCTCTTCTTCCCTCTCTCCTCTGGCCTCTCCCTGATTTCTCTCCATCCCCAGGCACTGAGAGCATTTGTATTTGTGTTGGATAATGGATGCTCTGATCTCCCATTTTTCCCCTCCCTCAGAGATTGATCATTAAAAGCTTTTTTTTTCTGCTTTATTGTTACCTTTGAAACCCGACGGGAGATTCCCAAGTGGGAATAACAAACCCCACCAATGCCACAGCCTTGGACTAATGGATTTGCTTGCGGGAAAATCAAAGTATCCCAAAGAAATCTTACCTTGCCTGGGCTCAGAGCTGCCCCTGGCTGGAAACAACTCCAGCTGGA
>NW_020936128.1:0-1879 GCF_003984885.1 Neopelma chrysocephalum
TGTCACCCTCAGTAACGTTTTGGCTCTTGTTGAAGCAACTCATTGCTCAGAAAGCTCAAGAACTGCATCTACCTGCCAGGAAGGAAGGGAGGAGGAGAGCATTTCCCAACAAGCTGCAGCTGTTCTTCCCTCCCATGGAGAAACAAGGAGCTGGAGGTGTCCAGGGCATGGCTGAGGACATAATTCCCAATAAAGGGCTGGAGAAGGAGCCAGGTATTTTAAGCTTGGCCAGTTGAAAGAGGAGCTTGTTTGGCTTTTTCTCTCTTTATTTAAAAAAAAAAAAATCGCTTTCCTGGTACCAGCTCGGATTTGCATCCAGCCTTCTCTGCCATTCCTGGGAGACAACTTTGCTAAAACCCACAGTTGGAGCCAAGGCTTCTGCATTTTCCTGGCCGGGCTCTTTCTGGGAATTCCAGCCTGTCCCGTCCGTGTGGGTGGGAAGAAACTGGAGCTCGGAAAAAAAACCCACTCTGGCCAAGAGCTGACAGGAACAGCCCCCACCACCCCCAGCCTTGGGGGTTTGCAGCTCCCACCTGGGTCACTGCTGGTGGGGAGAGAGACGAAAATGTGGCCAGGGAAGAGAAAAAGTGGGAATTAAAAAGGAAGGGTGGAGCCCGGGCTGGCGGAAAGGTGTGTGGATGTGGCTTTGAAGGAGCAGAGAAGGAAAATTCGGCTCCATCGTGGTCCCATTGCCAAAAACATCCACTTAGATACAGGATGGAGGATCAGCAAAACTGGGAACTCCTCGTGGAGCTGAAGGGTTTGGGGTTGTGTTGCTCAGGCAACTTGTTCCCCCTCTTAAAACAACATCCTCTGAGTCACCACCTCCACGGAGGGAACGTTGGATTTGAGGGATTCTGCTGGAAATCCTCATCCACCAGGGCAGAAGGTCCCTTCTGCTTCTTCTGACACAAAGGACACGTTTTATTAAGTGTTTTGTGCTAAATGGAAGAGGTTCCAGAGTTTTAACACCAAAGGACCCTGCAGGTGAAGTTGGCACCAGAGACAAACCTGAGCCCAAGCAGGCAGGAGAAGGACCAGAACAAAAGTCTCACAGGGTCATTTCAGTTGGAAAAGTCCCACAAGGAAGATGGAGAGAGACTATTTCCAAGGGATGGAGGGACAGGACAAGGGGAAATGGATTCAAACTGACAACGAGCAGGGATAGATGGGATATTGGGAAGGAATTCTTCCCTGTGAGGGTGGGGAGGGGCTGGGATAGAATTCCCAGAGAAGCTGTGGCTGCCCCTGGATCCCTGGAAGTGTCCAAGGAAGGTTGGATAAACTTGGAGCAACCTGGGCTGGTGGAAGGTGTCCCTGCCCATGGCAGGGGTGGCACTGGATGGGCTTTAAGGTCCCTTCCAACCCAAACCAATTTTATATCCATTGGGGCACAGATGTGGCTGCCACATACACAAAATATTTTTCTAGGCTACTTTTCCATTCAAACACGGTTTCACTGTCCTCTCAGCAGTCCCACCACTGGGAAGAAGGCACATGGAGCCAGAGCTGCCCCAACAACCCTCCAAAGCTGGAGTGACCAGGGTGAAACTGGGCTGCAACCTGTGCTTCCCTCGTGGTTCCAGCTGAGAGTGAAGGACACAAAGAACCCCCTGTGCTGAGCTGTTCAGCCCTTTTCCAGCCATGGAACCACCCACTTTGCACAATCCAGGCCCTTCAGAGCCAGGGAATCTGAGAGCCCTCTGGCTCTGCTCAAAGGTGCAGTTCCCTACACACTCTGAGTGTTCCTTGCCCTCCCAAAAATCAGATGATTTTTGGCAAAACACTCAGACACCTCAGAGGGCTGGGCAGGGTTTGGCAGAGCTGTGGGTTCTTCCCAGAAATGTGCCCCAGGCACCTTCACCCACCCACAGCAGAG
>NW_020936129.1:0-1784 GCF_003984885.1 Neopelma chrysocephalum
TGTCACCCTCAGTAACGTTTTGGCTCTTGTTGAAGCAACTCATTGCTGAGAAAGCTCAAGAACTGCATCTACCTGCCAGGAAGGAAGGGAGGAGGAGAGCATTTCCCAACAAGCTGCAGCTGTTCTTCCCTCCCATGGAGAAACGAGGAGCTGGAGGTGTCCAGGGCATGGCTGAGGACATAATTCCCAATAAAGGGCTGGAGAAGGAGCCAGGCTTTTTAAGCTTGGCCAGCTGAAAGAGGAGCTTGTTTGGCTTTTTCTCTCTTTATAAAAAAAAACAACAAATCCCTTTCCTGGTACCAGGTCGGATTTGCATCCAGCCTTCTCTGCCATTCCTGGGAGACAACTTTGCTAAAACCCACAGTTGGAGCCAAGGCTTCTGCATTTTCCTGGCCGGGCTCTTTCTGGGAATTCCAGCCTGTCCCGTCCGTGTGGGTGGGAAGAAACTGGAGCTCGGAAAAAAAACCCACTCTGGCCAAGAGCTGACAGGAACAGCCCCCACCACCCCCCAGCCTTGGGGGTTTGCAGCTCCCACCTGGGTCACTGCTGGTGGGGAGAGAGACGAAAATGTGGCCAGGGAAGAGAAAAAGTGGGAATTAAAAAGGAAGAGTGGAGCCCGGGCTGGCGGAAAGGTGTGTGGATGTGGCTTTGAAGGAGCAGAGAAGGAAAATTCGGCTCCATCGTGGTCCCATTGCCAAAAACATCCACTTAGATACAGGATGGAGGATCAGCAAAACTGGGAACTCCTCGTGGAACTGAAGGGTTTGGGGTTGTGTTGCTCAGGCAACTTGTTCCCCCTTTTAAAACAACATCCTCTGAGTCACCACCTCCACGGAGGGAACGTTGGATTTGAGGGATTCAGCTGGAAATCCTCATCCACCAGGGTAGAAGGTCCCTTCTGCTTCTTCTGACACAAAGGACATGTTTTATTAAGTGTTTTGTGCTAAATGGAAGAGCTTCCAGAGCTTTAACACCAAAAAAACCTGGAGGTGAGGTTGGCACGTGGCCCCAGAGACAAACCTGAGCCCAAGCAGGCAGGAGAAGGACTAGAAGAAAAGTCTCATAGGGTCATTTCAGTTGGAAAAGTCCCACAAGGAAGATGGAGAGAGACTATTTCCAAGGGCTGGAGGGACAGGACAAGAGGGAATGGCTTCACACTGACAGAGAGCAGGGTTAGATGGGATATTGGGAAGGAATTGTTGGCTGTGAGGGTGGGGAGGGGCTGGGATAGAATTCCCAGAGAAGCTGTGTCTGCCCCTGGATCCCTGGAAGTGTCCAAGGAAGGTTGGATAAACTTGGAGCAACCTGGGCTGGTGGAAGGTGTCCCTGCCCATGGCAGGGAGTGGCACTGGATGGGCTTTAAGGTCCCTTCCAACCCAAACCAATTTTATATCCATTGGGGCACAGATGTGGCTGCCACATACACAAAATATTTTTCTCGGCTACTTTTCCATTCAAACACGGTTCCACTGTCCTCTCAGCAGTCCCACCACTGGGAAGAAGGCACGTGAAGCCAGAGCTGCCCCAACAACCCTCCAAAGCTGGAGTGCCCAGGGTGAAACTGGGCTGCAACCTGTGCTTCCCTCGTGGTTCCAGCTGAGAGTGAAGGACACAAAGAACCCCCTGTGCTGAGCTGTTCAGCCCTTTTCCAGCCATGGAACCACCCACTTTGCACAATCCAGGGAATCTGAGATCCCTCTGGCTCTGCTCAAAGGTGCAGTTCCCCACATACTCTGACTGTTCCTTGCCCTCCCAAAAATCAGATGATTTTTGGCAAAACATGC
>NW_020936130.1:0-1143 GCF_003984885.1 Neopelma chrysocephalum
CACAGCAGAGGTGTCTGTAGGGTTGCACTCCCCTCTCCCACCATTATTGTGGGAATTAATATAAATAAGGCAATGGAGAGAAAGTTCTAACGTTGGAGTGGGAGAATGGACACCACCAACATGTTTAGGATGAGGTTAGAGGAGGATCCTCCAACCCTCAGTGATCATTTTCCTTGGGAAAGACTGGGGGGTTTCATTGTCAGGAATGACTTCATGTGACCAGTTGCAGCATTAAAACCCACGCAGAGGGACAGATTAATCACCCTGGGCTCTGCCTGCTCCGCTGGGCTGACGCTGAAATCAAATATTTGAGGTTTGCCACAAACCAAGATGAAGCTCATTTACACCAACAAAGGGCATCAGAGGAACAGGGGTGGCCTTGAGTGGCACCAAGTGTTTACCAACACCAGATATTTACCTTAATTTTGGGTTTCCCACGTGCCCTGAGCCGTGACCTCCGTGGTTGCCTTTGTCTTGTCTTCCCTCTGCACCAGGAATCCCTGGAATAAAGTTGTCCAGCTGAGTTTTGACAACATTTCGGGAAGGAATTCCACAATTTTCCCGGAGAACCTGCTCTGCCATTTCACTGACATATTTTTTTTTAAAAAAACCACCTTTTATTAATAATCAAAGTCCATTAAATTTGCCACAGTTTGAGTAGGTTTCTTTTTGTACTTCCACTTGAGGAAAATTAATTGTCATCTTGTAGCAGCCTTTAAATATTCAAAGACTTTATAAATCCTTCCACAACCTTTGCCCTTGACTGAGGGCCCTCTTTCCTTTTATCTTTCCTGACAGACCCTGGGTTTTAAATTTCTTGCTCTTCTTCCCTCTCTCCTCTGGCCTCTCCCTGATTTCTCTCCATCCCCAGGCACTGAGAGCATTTGTATTTGTGTTGGATAATGGATGCTCTGATCTCCCATTTTTCCCCTCCCTCAGAGATTGATCATTAAAAGCTTTTTTTTTCTGCTTTATTGTTACCTTTGAAACCCGATGGGAGATTCCCAAGTGGGAATAACAAACCCCACCAATGCCACAGCCTTGGACTAATGGATTTGCTTGCGGGAAAATCAAAGTATCCCAAAGAAATCTTACTTTGCCTGGGCTCAGAGCTGCCCCTGGCTGGAAACAACTCCAGCTGGA
>NW_020936131.1:0-339 GCF_003984885.1 Neopelma chrysocephalum
GGCACCTTCACCCACCCACAGCAGAGGTGTCTGTAGGGTTGTGCTCCACTCTCCCACCATTATTGTGGGAATTAATAAAAATAAGACAACAGAGAGAAAGTTCTAACGTTGGAGTGGGAGAATGGGCAGCACCAGCATGTTTAGGACGAGGTTAGAGGAGGATCCTCTAACCCTCAGTGATCATTTTCCTTGGAAAAGCTTGGGGGTTTCATTGTCAGGAATGATTTTATATGACTAGTTGCAGCTCTGCTCAGATGTTTCCAAAGGTGCAGTTCCCCACACACACTCTGAGTGTTCCTTGCCCTCCCAAAAATCAGATGATTTTTGGCAAAACATGCA
>NW_020936132.1:0-414 GCF_003984885.1 Neopelma chrysocephalum
GGCACCTTCACCCACCCACAGCAGAGGTGTCTGTAGGGTTGTGCTCCCCTCTCCCATCATTATTGTGGGAATTAATATAAATAATGCAACGGAGAGAAAGTTCTAACTTGGAGAGTGGGCAGCACCAGCATGTTTAGGACGAGGTTAGAGGAGGATCCTCCAACCCTCAGTGATCATTTTCCTTGGGAGAGCTTGGGGTTTCACTGTCAGGAATGATTTAATATGACCAGTTGGCTCTGCTCAGAGGTTTCCAAAGGTGCAGTTCCCCAACACTCTGACTGTTCCTTGTCCTCTCAAAAATCAGATGATTTTTGGCAAAACATGCAGACACCTCACGAGGCTGGGCAGGGTTTTGCAGAGCTGTGGACTCTTCCCAGAAATGTGCCCCAGGCACCTTCACCCACCCACAGCAGA
>NW_020936133.1:0-1020 GCF_003984885.1 Neopelma chrysocephalum
GGGAACATCCGGGAACCCATTCCCAGCTTTTCTTCCCACCCCAAACCCAACTCATCCCTGATTTTGTGGCCCAGCCAAGTAGGAGCCTCTGGGATCGCTCCGGTCTTGGCTCGTTCCTCTTCCTCCTTGGCGGATTCCGATCCATATTTAAACCGGAATCCCAGCTGGAATACACAGTGAGAGGCACAGGGATGTTCTCCAAACCTGTGGGAACATCAGGACCCCATTCCCAGCTTTTTTTCCCACCCCAAACCCGGCTCATCCCTGATTTTGGGGCCCAGACAAGTCAGAGCCTCTGGGATTGCTCCGGTCCTGGCTCGTTCCTCTCCCTCCTCAGCGGATCCCAATCCATGTTTTAGCTGGAATACACAGATCCAACTGAGTTGAGAGAGGCACAGGGATGTTCTCTGAGCCTGTGGGAACATCGGGGCCCCATTCCTGGCTTTTCTTCCCACCCCAAAGCAGGCTCATCCCTGATTTTCGGGCCGGCCAAGTCGGATCCTCTGGGATCACTCCGATCCTGGCTCGTTCCTCTCCCTCCTCAGCAGATCCCAATCCATGTTTTAGCTGGAATACACAGATCCAGACAAGCTGAGAGAGGCATAGGGAGGTTCTCCAAGCCCATGGGAACATCTGAGAACCCATTCCCAACTTTTCTTCCCACCCCAAACCAGACTCATCCCTGATTTTGGGGCCTGGCCAAGTCGGAGCCTCTGGGATCGCTCCGGTCTTGGCTCGTTCCTCTCCCTCCTTGGCAGATCCCGATCCATGTTTTAGCTGGAATACACAGATCCAGCCGAGCTGAGAGAGGCACAGGAATGTTCTCCAAGCCCGTGGGAACATCTGGGACCCCATTCCCAGCTTTTCTTCCCACCACAAATCAGGCTCATCCCTGATTTTGTGGCCCGGCCAAGTTGGATCCTCTGAAATCACTCCGGTCTTGACTCGTTCCTCTCCCTCCGTGGAGATCCCAATCCATGTTTAAGGGAATCCCAGCTGGAATACACAGCCAGAGGCACA
>NW_020936134.1:0-558 GCF_003984885.1 Neopelma chrysocephalum
GGCTTTTCTTCCCACCCCAAACCAGGCTCATCCCTGATTTTGGGGCCGGCCAAGTCGGAGCCTCTGGGATCACTCCGGTCTTGACTCGTTCCTCTCCCTCCTCAGCGAATCCCGATCCATATTTGAGCCGGAATCCCAGCTGGAATACACAGCGAGAGGAACAGGGATGTTCTCCAAGCCCGTGGGAACATCCAGACCCCATTCCCAGCTTTTCTTCCCACCCCAAACCAGGTTCATCCCTGATTTTGGGGCCCGGCCAAGTTGGATCCTCTGGGATCGCTCCAATCCTGGCTCGTTCCTCTTGTTCCTTGGTGGATCCCAATCCATGTTTTATCTGGAATACACAGATCCAACCGAGCTGAGAGAGGCACAGGGATGTTCTCCAAGCCCAGGGAACATCCAGGACCCCATTCCCGGCTTTTCTTCCCACCCCAAACCTGGCTCATCCCTGATTTTGGGGCCCAGATCCTCTGATTTTGGATCCTCTGGGATCGCTGCAGTCTTGACTCGTTCCCCTCCCTCCGTGGCAGATCCCGATCCATGTTTAAGGGAATCCCA
>NW_020936135.1:0-367 GCF_003984885.1 Neopelma chrysocephalum
CTGCTGATCCCTTGGGTGAGCCCCGGGCCGCCGGTTCCGCACTCCCCAGCCCCAAAATCCATCCAAATGAAGATTCCTCCCAGGGAAAAGGGGCCAGCACAGAAAGCTCTGGCTGCACAAGGAGTGCCCAGGCTGAGCCACCAACTGCACCCAAAAGCCAAAGCTCCCAGGCTTTCTGTCCTGGGCAAAGAGCTGCTAAACCATTTGGTCAGCCCTGGGACGCCGGTACCGGCCCTGTCTGCCCCAAAAACCCATCCAAATGAACATTCCTCTGAGGGAATAGGGGCAGCACAGAAAGCTCTGGCTGTCCACTGAGTGCCCAGGCTGCGCCACCAACTGCACCTCAAAGCCAAAGCTCCCAGGCTTT
>NW_020936136.1:0-380 GCF_003984885.1 Neopelma chrysocephalum
GTGTCTATGGGGTTCTAGAGGTGTCTATGGGGTTACAGGAATGTCTACGGAGTTCTAGATGTGTCTATGGGGTTCTAGGGGTGTCTATGGGGTTCTAGAGGTGTCTATGGGGTTCTAGATGTGTCTATGGGGTTCTAGGGGTGTCTACGGGGTTCTAGGGGTGTCTATGGGGTGCTGGCTCACGCCTATGAGTTCTAGGGTTGTCCAGGAGCTTCTGGAGGTTTCTGCGGGTGCCTCTGAGGTCCCAGGGGTGCCCACGACGTCCTTCCGGAGGTCCTCGAGGAGCTCCCAGCTCCGTGGCTTTGCCTCAGCCCGCGAAGGCTCTTGTTCTCTGACGGCTCACATCCCTCACCACCAGGTTGATCTCGGCATTCCGGGTG
>NW_020936137.1:0-377 GCF_003984885.1 Neopelma chrysocephalum
TCTATGGGGTTCTAGAGGTGTCTATGGGGTTACAGGAATGTCTATGGAGTTCTAGATGTGTCTATGGGGTTCTAGGGGTGTCTATGGGGTTCTAGAGGTGTCTATGGGGTTCTAGATGTGTCTATGGGGTTCTAGGGGTGTCTACGGGGTTCTAGGGGTGTCTATGGGGTGCTGGCTCACGCCTATGAGTTCTAGGGTTGTCCAGGAGCTTCTGGAGGTTTCTCCGGGTGCCTCTGAGGTCCCGGGGGTGCCCACGACGTCCTTCCGGAGGTCCTCGAGGAGCTCCCAGCCCCGTGGCTTTGCCTCAGCCCGCGAAGGCTCTTGTTCTCGGACGGCTCACATCCCTCACCACCAGGTTGATCTCGGCATTCCGGGTG
>NW_020936138.1:0-255 GCF_003984885.1 Neopelma chrysocephalum
CAGAAAGCAAGAAAACAGAAAGCAAGAAAACAGAAAGCAAGAAAACAAGAAAACAAGAAGAGAAAAAAAGAAAAAAGAAAACAAGGAAAAAGGAAAAAGGAAAAAGGAAAAAAGGAAAAAAGGAAAAAAGGAAAAAGAAAAAAGGAAAAAAGGAAAAAGATAGGAAAAAGAAGGAAAGGCAAAAAAAGGAAAAGAAAAAAATGGGGATGAGAAAAGAAAAAAGGAGAAAAGAAAAAAGGAGAAAAGAAAAAAGGA
>NW_020936139.1:0-344 GCF_003984885.1 Neopelma chrysocephalum
CAGAAAGCAAGAAAACAGAAAGCAAGAAAACAGAAAGCAAGAAAACAAGAAAACAAGAAGAGAAAAAAAGAAAAAAGAAAACAAGGAAAAAGGAAAAAGGAAAAAGGAAAAAAGGAAAAAAGGAAAAAAGGAAAAAGAAAAAAGGAAAAAAGGAAAAAGATAGGAAAAAGAAGGAAAGGCAAAAAAAGGAAAAGAAAAAAATGGGGATGAGAAAAGAAAAAAGGAGAAAAGAAAAAAGGAGAAAAGAAAAAAGGAGAAAAGAAAAAAGGAAAACGGAAAAAAGGAAAAAGGAAAAAGGAAAAAAGAAAAAAAGAAAAAAGAAAAAAGAAAAAAGAAAAAAGAAA
>NW_020936140.1:0-300 GCF_003984885.1 Neopelma chrysocephalum
CACACGGAAAAACAACTCAATTCCGGCTTTTCCCGGGGCGGATTCACCGACATCCGGATACCGGAGGGGGGGCGGAGTAGGTGGATTCCCAGGAATCATGGAATGGGGTTATGGAATCGTGGGATGGGTCAATGGAAAAGTGGAATGGGGTTATGGAATCATGGAATGGGTTAGGGAATCGTGGAATGGGTAATGGAAAAGTGGAATGGGGTTATGGAATCGTGGAATGGGTTATGGAATCATGGAATGGGTTATGGAATCGTGGAATGGGTAATGGAAAAGTGGAATGGAGTTATGGAA
>NW_020936141.1:0-339 GCF_003984885.1 Neopelma chrysocephalum
CACACGGAAAAACAACTCAATTCCGGCTTTTCCCGGGGCGGATTCACTGACATCCGGATACCGGAGGGGGGGCGGAGTAGGTGGATTCCCAGGAATCATGGAATGGGGTTATGGAATCGTGGGATGGGTCAATGGAATCGTGGAATGGGTTATGGAATCATGGAATGAGTCAGTGGAATCATGGAATGGGTTATGGAATCATGGAATGAGTCAATGGAAAAGTGGAATGGGGTTATGGAATCATGGAATGGGTTAGGGAATCGTGGAATGGGTAATGGAAAAGTGGAATGGGGTTATGGAATCATGGAATGAGTAATGGAATCGTGGAATGGGTCATGG
>NW_020936142.1:0-390 GCF_003984885.1 Neopelma chrysocephalum
TCTCCCAACAGCTCAAGAAGTTGGGATCTCCCAACATCCCAACAGCCTGAGGAGTTGGGATCTCCCGGCAGACCAAGGAGTTGGGACTTCCAAAATCCCAAGAAGCCCAAGGAGTTTGGGTTCTCCCAGCATCTCAAGGAGTTGGGCTCTCCCAACATCCCAACAGCCCGAGGAGTTGGGATCTCCCAACTCTGATCTCCCAACTCCCAACAGCCCAAGGAGTTGGGATCTCCCAACTCCCAACAGCCCAAGCAGTTGGGATCTTCCAACATCCCAAGGAGTTGGGCTCTCCCAACATCCCAACAGCCCAAGGAGTTGGGATCTCCTAAAATCCCAACAGCCGAAGGAGTTTGGGGGTTGAGTCCCCCAAAAAACACGAAGGGACTTCGG
>NW_020936143.1:0-314 GCF_003984885.1 Neopelma chrysocephalum
TGTGTGTCCGTGTGTCCATGGGGTCTGTGGGGTGTCTGTGGGGTCTGTGGGGTGTCTGTGGGTCTGTGGGGTCTGTGAGGTGTTCATGGGTCCGTGGGGTGGTGGGGCCATGGGATGTGTCCATGTGTCCATGGGGTCTGTGGGACGATGGGGCCATGGGGCTGTGTGTCTGTGTGTCCGTGTGTCTGTGGGGTGTCCATGTGTCCGTGGGGTGGTGGTGCCATGGGATGTGTGTCTGTGTGTCTGTGGGGTGTCCATGGGTCTGTGGGGTGGTGGGGCCATGGGATGTGTGTCTGTGTGTCTGTGGGGTGTCC
>NW_020936144.1:0-314 GCF_003984885.1 Neopelma chrysocephalum
CAGCCCAAAATCACCCAAAATCAACCCAAAAACTGCTCCAAAAATCAGGATGTGATCACCCGTTCCACCTGGGGGACAAATCAGCCCAAAATCAGCCCAAAATCAACCCAAAAACTGCTCAAAAAATCAGGATGTGATCACCCGTTCCACCTGGGGGAGAAAACAGCCCAAAATCTGCCCAAATCCACCCAAAAACTGCTCCAAAAATCATGATGTGATCACCCGTTCCACCTGGGGGAGAAATCAGCCCAAAATCAGCCCAAATCCACCCAAAAACAGCTCCAAAAATCAGGATGGTGATCACTCATTCCACC
>NW_020936145.1:0-196 GCF_003984885.1 Neopelma chrysocephalum
CACTGGGGGGACTTGTAGGACAATGTGGAGACCCCGTAAAACGTCTCTGGGGGATCCTGAGGACACCATGAGGAGCCCAAGGTCACCTGGAGACCCTGTAAAACGTCTCCAGGGGATCCTGACGACACCACCAGGAGCCCAAGGTCACCATGAGGAACTCAAGGTCACCATGAGGAACTCAAGGTCTTCTTTGGGG
>NW_020936145.1:296-470 GCF_003984885.1 Neopelma chrysocephalum
CGCCGCGCCAAGGCCCTCTTCGCCGGCTACCTCGAGGGCTGGGGGGGAGCCCCCGCCGCGGGACCCCCGTAGGAGACGCGGCGGGGACGGCGCCGGGAGCTCGGGGTCGCCATGAGGAGCTCAAGGTCACCATGAGGAGCCCAAGGACACCCTGAGGAACTCAAGGACACCATG
>NW_020936146.1:0-7370 GCF_003984885.1 Neopelma chrysocephalum
CCAACTGTGCCCCACGTTGGGCGCCACTTGCCACGGCCCGAGGGGTAGAGGGAATTGGGACGCGGCACTGCGAATAAGGGTCAGGACACAGTTGAAGGTCGGGGAAGCAATGCCACTTTATTAAGGGGAAGCAGGGATTTATATAGGGTAGGTCTGAGGGGAGGATTCAGAGCTGGGGAGGAGCATGGGATTGACAGCCCAGGGAAAACAGTGATTTGAAGGCAAGGGAGAGGTAGGTGTAACCTTGGAGTATCTAGGGGAAAGGGCCAATGAGAGCTCACTCTGCACTGCGGCAAACTGTAGCCAATCAGCAGCAGAGGAGCGGGAAAGCAGGGGAGAACAAGGAGGTAAACAACTTAAGGCGGGAAAACCTGAGGGAGAAGAAGGGCCAACATGGAGGGTACATTAAAATTTCATAAAAACCAGTGGCAAACAGGGGTACAACAGTGGAAACAAATAACACAGTAGAACTGGGGAATAAAACAGTCAGTCCGTGGGGAGAAAGTCCATTCCATGTGCTCAGAGTCCATTCAGTTCCCATACAGTTCTCTCCACTTCTTGTATCTCTCCCAATCTGATAATTGATCCTCCACATCTCCCCCTTCTTTATTTACTTGCACAACATTGGCGTTGATCGATTTCAGGAACAGCTGGCGGAAACAAATAAAAAGACAGGGCAAGCAAGTGCACAAAGCAAAAAGACCACCCACAGAAATTAAAGCCAAAATTAATATTCTTCTAAGCCAATTAGGAATTGATGGGAACTTAAGCCAATCGAACATTCCATCTAACCCCTCACTGTGGGACTGGTGAATGTCTTGGACCAAACTTTTTAACTGATCAATGCTTTTGTGGATCGATTGTGCATGATCGGAGAAGTTCATGCAGCACATGCCTTCGAACTCTTGGCACCCGTGACCATGTGCCAAGAGTAAGAAGTCAATGGCTGCACGGTTTTGCAGGCTAACTTCTTTTAATTTCTGAGTGTCTGCTAGTAATCCCTCTATCGCTGTTGTTGTTGCATTCGCTTCCTTCGTAAGCCAGCAACCGAGGTGGGTGAGAAGTGAAAGTGCGTGGGAAGTTCCTATTCCTGAAAATACACCAAAGGAAGCCCAGTAATTTTTTATTTTAGGCCAAATGTTAATATTGGAATCACAGTCTGCAGGGAATGGTAAGGGTGGTGGAGCGGTCCAGGAAGGTGGAACAAGGAGAGGAGGAGTTTTAGGGGCAGGAGCGGCGAGAGGTACTGGGGGTTTGGGAGGTGTAGGACGCGGTTTTGGGAGGACTGGACGTTCATACAAGACAAATGTTCTTTTGGTTCTACTAATTGTTGACGAGGGAGAATTTGGAGCCTGATTTTGTGGGGAGGAGTCTGGGAGTTGAAATTTAGCCGGATTAAAAAGGGCAAGTTTTCCTACTGTGCAAGGTCCGCCTTCTGGGTATGCAGGGATTCCCTGCCAAGCCCGGTCCCCGCACAGGAGGAAAAACCCTTGGGGGAGTTTTCTCCACCTCGGTATTGTCTCCGTGGTCACCGCAGTGATCACGGAGTGGTTGCACCAGGAAGAAGGAAGCTCGCGATAGATGGGCTTATTAGCAGAGACATTAAACGGGGTAAACAATTTGGGTTCTGTGTAGCGGTGAAACAAGATACAGGTGTTAGTAGGGACCGAACCAAAAAGATCGATCTCTTGAGGGGGATCAAAAGAAAGATGGGTGCGCGAGACAGCTTGAGCAAGAGTAGCGGAGGTAAAAGGAAGAGGGTCTGTAATTCTGGTGAGTGGTAAAAATGCATTCCAATCGTTAGTAGAAGAAATGGGGACACCTACGAGACAGGTCCGAAAAGGGTTGCCAGCGCCCGACTGGGCCAGACACAGAGTGTCTGTTCCCGTAGCTTTTGCCAACGTTACCCATAGGTTTTCATTGGGTTGTTGCATCCAGTCCTTTAGGGGGAACGATGTGGAGGTGTCGATGAGACTTAAGGCGATGATGAAGAAAGTGGAGAGGTAGATGGTTCGCATGTTGTGTCTTGTCCGTGATGTATCTTTATCCTTCGGGTTGGGACCCACTTTGGTCCTGTTGGCCCTGCAATACATGCGTACCCTTTCCCCCATGTGATCAGGGGGAAAGGGCCCGTCCACAATTCTGTTATTGCATCTTTATACATGATTTTTGCTTTTTGTTTATTTAACATGTCTTCTGATTTAAAGTGCTTGTCTATGGGACTTCTGTCTGTGTGAGTTTCTTGTTCCTCTGCTAAATTTAAAAAATTTAATACATACATAACTTTTTCCAATCTTTCTTGGGGAGTTAGGCCAATACTCCCCCTTTTTTGTTTATTGAGTAAATTTTTGATATTTTGATGGGCCCGCTCTACTATACCCTGTCCTGTGGGGTTGTGAGGAATTCCAGTGGTATGGTGAATTCCCCAATCATCAAAAAATTTCTTCGTGTCTGCTGATACATAGGATGGTCCATTATCGGTTTTAATTTGTTTGGGGACTCCCATCCTAGCAAAAGCAGACAGGAAATGTCTCTTAACATCTCTGCTTTTTTCCCCAGAATGCGCGGTGGCTACAATCATCTTTGAAAACGTGTCCACAGACACATGAACATACTTTAATTTGCCGAATTCCGGTACATGCGTAACATCGGATTGCCAGATTTCTAGCGCTGTCAGCCCCCTGGGATTTGTCCCCTCTGGAACCAGTGGGGCTATTTTTTGGCAATCAGGGCATGCTTTTAAAATTTCTTTTGCTTGAGTTAATTTGAGGCCGAATTGTTTTTTTAGCGATCGCGCATTCTGGTGGAAAAATTCATGTGAAATTTTTGCTTGTTGGTACAAATTTGGGGTAATTACCATACCTGCCAGATGGTCGGCGATCTGGTTTCCCTCAGCCACAGGACCTGGTAGAGTAGTGTGGGACCTCGTGTGGACAATATAATATCTGAATTCTCTGATTTCTATTAAAAATAATAATTTTTTCAGCAAATTAGATAATTTTTCATTGGATACTTCTTTGAGATACGAATTTTCAATCCTTTTGACAATGCCCACAACGTAAGCCGAATCAGAAACAATATTAATTGGTTCTTTATCGAAAATTTGGAAGGCGCGAACAACTGCTGATAATTCCACGATTTGTGGAGAACCTTGTACTTTGTGAATATCCTGGTGCCAATTATCCTTTTGTTTCCAAACGATTACCGCATTTCCGGTTCTCCCGGAGCCATCTGTAAAAATGGTTTTTGCATTTTTAATTGGTAGGTCTGATTGCATAACTTTTAGTTTTAATGGAATTGGAATTAGTCTTTGCAAAAACGGGCACGCCGGGAGGTGGAATTTGATTTCTCCCGGGTAACCCCCGATGGCGATTTGAAAGTCAGTAGAATTTTGCAGCAGTTGTTCCAAGTGTTCAGAAGTTAGTGGGAGGTAGATGTAATTTGGTTCCTCTCCACTAAGTTCTAAACACCTGGTGCGGCCTTTGAAAATTAATTTGCCAATCATCTCTGCTATTGTTACGATTGTTTTGGAAAATTGGTGAGGGAGGAACAACCACTCCCACAGACAGAAGTCTTTTCCATCAGTTGTGAATTGTCCCAAGATTGCTAACGGTTGGTGTCTTTCTTTGATGATTATTAGTGAGGATGGCAGTCCCTCCATCCTTCTGTTAGATTGTCTCTCGGATATTTTCATTTCGACTGTGGCAAGGGCGTTTCTGGCGTCTGATGTTAAAAATCTGGGGGAGGACAGATCTGCATCTCCTTTGAGAAGCTCGAACAGTGGGTGCAGATCACCGGTTGTGATCCCCAGCACAGGTCTGATCCAATTGATCGCTCCCAGCAGCTTTTGGAGGTCGTTTAAAGTTCGGACTTTTCTGTCAATTTCAACTGATTATGGTTTTATAGTTTTTGCGTTAATTTGGAGTCCGAGGTACCTCCAAGGTGCTTCTCTTTGTATTTTTTCAGGGGATATTTCCAATCCATTTGAATTTAGGGCCGCAATTGTAGCGTCTAATGTTCGTCTGACTGATAATTTAGTTTCTGCGCAAATCAATACATCATCCATGTAATGGAAGATGATTGATTGTGGAAATTTCTTTCTAATTGGCTCCAACACTTTTGCCACAAACATCTGACAAAGTGTTGGAGAATTTTTCATCCCCTGTGGAAGCACCTTCCACTGGAACCTGCGATGGGGTTCACAAACGTTGATGGCAGGGACTGAAAATGCAAATTTCGCCGAATCAGCCGGATTCAAGTATATATGGAAAAAACAGTCCTTTATGTCAATCACCACTAGGGGCCATTCAGCAGGGAGCATGGACGGAGAAGGCATTCCCTGCTGGAGGGCTCCCATTGGCTCTAGGACTTCATTTACTTTGCGCAGGTCCTGGAGAAATCTCCAGGCACCTGAGGATTTTTTGATGACGAACACTGGAGTGTTCCAGGGACTGGTGGAAGGCTCCAAGTGTCCTTTAGCCAATTCTTGATTAACTAGGTCATTTAAAATTTGCAGCTTTTGTCTGGGAAGGGGCCACTGATCTACCCAAACTGGTGTTTCTGTTTTCCAGGTCAGTTTGGGCAGCTGCAATTGTTCAGTGACCCCTCCTAAAAATTTTCTTCCGTCCCGAGTGTTAGTTGCCACTGTTCCATGGCGTCTCTTCCCCATAGTGTGACTGGTATGTTTAATACATACGGTTGTAGAGTTGCAGATCTGCCCTCTGGCCCGTAGACTGTTACCACTTCACGGCTCCTGACAGGATGTTGGACTCCTCCCACACCGCTAACCCTTGTGTCTGTCGTGTGGGCTGGCCAACTATGTGGCCAGTCCCTGGAGGCGATGATGGTCACGTCCGCTCCCGTGTCCAAAAGACCCTCCACCGTCACCCTCTGCGGGTGTCTAGACAAGGGGAAGAGAACGCGACACGTTAGTAGGGGTCGGGAGGTCCTCACTGAGGTTGCCCAATGGACCTCCATCAGTGAGTCTTCTCCTCGTTCCTCTTCCCATGACACCGCACAGAGGAGATCGTCAGTGGGGATCATTTTGGCCACCGGGAAGCGGTCCTCCAGCTGTAAGGGAGGAAGGTGAACAGTTAGACAGATGGCGATGTTGGAGTTCGTCAACCCCGTCAGGAGTGTGGGAGTCACGAAAATGCCCCTCGCCACAGCCGAAAGGTGAGAGACTATCAAATATATGGTGTTCGAATCTATCTCGGTAGATGGTGTAACCTTAATTATCTGTTCACATTGATTTAATAAGGGTAAAGGGTGTGTAACGGTAAGGGTTATCCAATTTAGGGGAGTACACTGATTTTGAGGAGGGTTATGTCCTGCCGGAGGTTTCCCAGTTACGGGGTGAATGGGCGCGGTGTTTGGCGCAAGATGGAGCGTGGTTGAGGGGTTATTTGTGTCCTCGCGCCCCCCTGAGCGCTCTGCTCCCCGTTTCCCGAATGCTCACAAGAGCATTGACGTAGGTCGGGTAGGGAGCTAAAAGTGACTTTCCTTTTCATGTTGGGAGATTTTCTGGGGGGAAGGGGTTCACCGTTTATGTTGGTCACCGACCTACAGGCCGATGACCAGTGAAAGCCCTTCCCACACCTCCGGCAGAGGGATTTGGGTACATTAGATAAATTAGGTTCCGAAGCAGTTTTTGGGCAATGTTTCTTAAAATGTCCTTTTTGACCACAATTAAAACATGTTTGGGGCCCAGTGAAGGCGGCAGCCAATAGACGCGCTTTATGAGAGTTAGAGCCAATGTTTTTACAGGCTTCTATCATCTCAACCAGAGAGGGATCTTTTAGCATTTTTAGTGCTTTTTGGCAATCTTCGTTAGCTTTTTCAATAACCAATTTATTAAATAGAATTTCTTGACTTTCCTTTTGATTGACTTGTCTTTTAATCGCTTCTTTTAGCCTGGTTATAAAATCAATAAACGGTTCTTTTGGGCCCTGATTAATGAGAGTGAAAGAGGGTGTTTGGACGTATGCGTCCGCCACCCTTTTCACTGCTTCTAGTGCCAATTCTTTAGTGATTTCTAAAAATTTGGGTTCAATTCGGGATTGATCCCCCCTGGTTGAGTAGCTTCCCTCACCATAGAGCATGTCTATTGCCTGCCGCACTGGGATACCCCTTCTCTCCATTTTTTCATTCACATAAGTTACAATTAGTTTCTTCCATTCAGCCTCAAATACTGAGGACTGGATGGTGGTAAAAAGTCCGTTTATGACCGCTCTTATGTCATATGGAATAAGCAAGTATGCAAGGAAGAAGGACTCCAGGAGACCGATCGTGTATGGCGCTCCCAGGCCATACTCCACCATAGCTTTTTTAATATCTTTCAACATGGGATAGGAGATCGGTCTCCATTCCGGAGCTTTCCCTTCTTCCAAGAATATCGGGAATGCTTTTAAAAATTCTGTGTCATTAGCCTGAGCGGCTTCCTCCCTGAAAGGCTTCCATATATTGGGCATATCACTGTGCCTCTCAGGGGATTGTTGATCAAGGTCTATGTCATCGTCAGTGTTAGTGTCTCGGTAGCGGTAGGCGGGGTAGGCCTTGTTGTTATGAGCCCTATGGGCGCGGCCATGCTGCCGGAAACCGGCTTTGACCTTTGGCCTAGCCCCGCCCCTCGCCCCCCTTTCACCCCCGGAAGGTGACCTCTCAGGGGAGGAGGTGGTGCTGGAGGGAGTGGACGAACACGTGGGCGACTCAGGGGAGGGGTCCCTGACGCGCGCAGGAGGAGGTGGAGGTGGTCTGGAGGGTGGTGCTATGAGGGCCCGCCCCCTCTTTTCCCGCGCTGTTGGTTCTCGCGCTGTCTTCTCCCGCCTCCGTCCCGCGCGTCTCCCGTCTCCCTCCTCCTCGCCGCCATTTTGTGTTCGCCGCGATGTTGTCTTTTCCCTCCCGCCATCTTGTGGGTGTCTCAGTTGGTGTGACGCAGTTGTTCTTTCTCGTTTGGTGGCTGGTACATGGAGGCTGCTGTTCTCGTTCATCATTTGGTGCTGTAGCACCATCAGAACTAGCCTCCAGGCAATGAGAGCTTGTTTTGCCTTTCGGTCCCCCTTTTCATTATCACGCCATAGGCTGTAGCCTATCGCCTGCCACTCTTCGGCTGTGGTGTCGTCTGTTAATTTGTGATTTTTACTGTCCAGCCATTTGGCGAGTGCTTTGGCGGATTTCTTATCCAAGGGGTGACCGTGCTCAATGATAAAGTCTTTAAGACGCCTGTATACGAATTTCTGGGAGGTGGACAGTGTAAGTCCCATTTTCGGTGGTATGGAAATCCTCCCTTTTTGTTAAAAATGTGGGGATGTTGGTGTTGGGGTAGGTGTGGAATGTCCCCAGCTGCTCACCTTCTCCGGTGCGTCGACCCG
>NW_020936147.1:0-383 GCF_003984885.1 Neopelma chrysocephalum
TAAAGAATCGGTTTTATTACAAGCAAATGAATTTAGCAAATCACTAACATAAGAGTTTTTCTTTACTAACCTATAGGGCCTATCGCGGAGCTGTAAGACGCCGGATTCAGCCTGGAACCGGTGTCAGGGAAACATGCGAACGGGAATAGGGAACTGTAAATGAATATTGGCAAGGAAACCCCTTATACCACATGGCTGGTCCTGGAAGCTGCCATGCTGCTGGACACTCCACCTCCCAGCACGACACAGCCAACCAGAAAGAGGGGAACGCCTCTTCTATGACGTAAACGGGGTTGAACCTTAAGAATGTTTAAAAAGCGGGACTTTTGAATTGAAGGGTGTGTTCCTGGGAATCCTGCGTGCCTAGGACACCCAACACGTGT
>NW_020936148.1:0-4121 GCF_003984885.1 Neopelma chrysocephalum
GGGTGTGTTCCTGGGAATCCTGCGTGCCTAGGACACCCAACACGTGTTGTAATTTTTCCTTTTCGTTTTATTCCTTTTGTTTTGCAAACTTTTGCCGTCTTTCTAAATTCAATAAATGAGATTTTTCTCACAAGGGGAGGCGACGCCAGCCGGGAGTCTGGCGGTGTGTGCGAACGCGTAAAGTGCCGGCCAAGGGCCCGCCGGTACACTAAAGCGAAAGGTGGCGCTGGACGGGGATCCGGCAGCACCACCAGCCGGGGGGCCGGCGGCGCCAGACGGAAATACACGGCTCCTGTGGGGCGGGGGTTCCCGCAGCTTAACTGATGAGGGGCCGGTGCCGAGGGAGCGAGCGGCGCCGGGCGGCGAAGTGCCCCGGGCAGCGGCGGAGCAGGGCGAACCGGCGGCCGTAGGAGCCGCGAAGCAGTGCCGAGATTGCATAGTACCGAGAGCGGAGTGGCCACCGAAAATGGCGGTGGTCACGTGGCGCGATGCCGCGCGGAACAGAAAGAGTCTCGGTCTGGGAGCACGGGCGGGGGCAGGTCGGCCCCATAGCGGGAGGCGGGGGGACACAGCCCTGCCGGAGCGGCGTGGGGAGTTCCTGACCGGAGAGGCGGCGGAGCCGCCGCCAAACTGGCCCCGCTGGTGCTAGGGGTAGCGGCGGCGGTCGCGGCCGCTTCCGCCGATGCGGCGTGAGCTGCGGGTGGCCCGGAATGCCTGCGGCGCTGGCTGGCACGAACTGCAAGCGGCACGGGCTGCGAGCGGGGCAGCTCTGGCAGACCACAGCGGCTCCGCTGACCGCAGCGCGCGGGGAGCCGGCCCCGCTGGCCGCGGCGCAGACAGGCGCCGCGGGGCGGGGAGGCAGCGCAGAGGGGCGGTACCACAAGCGGCCGAGATAGAAAAAGCCGGAACGAGCTGTTCCCAAGGCAAGGGGCCGGTGGCGTGCCCCGGCGGGGAGCCGGCCCTGCTGGCTGCAGCGCCGGTGGGCGCCGCGGGGGCGGTGCCAAGGGGTGGTGCCTGGAGGCGGTGCCGGAATTCTAGTTTGGCTCTGGGGGCAGAAAACCCCGCAGAAAAACTTTGACAAATGTAAAAGCTAAGCAATCAACAAGCGTAAGAAGTTTGACAAGAACAGCCCTGTCTGTGTGTATAGACTAAGCAGCGAGAAACTAGAGAGCGTTTGCAGGGGGAGCCCTGGAGGTCCTGGTCTACGACAAGTAAAGGAAGAGTCCACAGTGCCTTAGCAACCAAGAGAGACATCAGTGTCCTGTGATTGAGTTAACCAGACCTGAGCCGTGTCTCAGGCCCTGGGGGTGGGGTGAACGTACTTGACGTGTGTTTAGCATGTGGTGTTGTATAGTTGGTGAACAGTTTATTGATAGTAATAGCAGAGAATTTACTAGGATGCTTTGAGAAAGAGTCCATGGGAAGCATGTGAAGTGGGTAAGTTTAGAAATGCGGCGAGAACATCCTGCCAAAAAGACAATGAATTTTGGTGTGGGAGCTGTTGGGGGACCTGTTGATAGCAGAGATGGACTTAGCAAGTGGAGATCTGGTGGCAATAGCGCCTCAAAAGATGAACTGGGGGTCGAACTTTTTTTTTTGTTGTTTTTTTTTTAAAAAGGAAAATTGAGTGTAAATCCCAAAGTGTGTATAAGCATGTTGGCTAGATGAAATCTGCAAAAGTGAAAGAGATAATATGATGAGCAAAGTATCGCCTGAATGCTTGGGGGCAAATGGTTTTAACAGCAAATTTGAAAGAAATATTGTGAGCGTGCCCACTAACTCTCATCTGAGTGAGAAGCCCAATGCAAGACGAGAGTAGTAGCTGGGGCAAACCTGTTCCAGTAAAAGTGACTGAAATTAATGTTTAGAACAAAAATAACAATTAATACCTTGTTGAAAAGTGTTAAGGAAATGCCTAAAGAAATATCTAAAACTTAATGTAACTTGAAAGTAAGTTCTTTTACAGTAACTAAGAAGCAACCAACCCTGAAAAATGACCTTCAGCAAAAGAAGCGGAGCTCCCAGCTCAAGAAACGAGCCATCGATACAAAGGTCAATAGTGTAAACGCAAACCAAACCGTAAGAGTGAAATACAAATCGTGTTGTTGTTTGTCTGTTAAAATAGACTTGCATTCTATACTAAAATGTATAGTATAAAAATAATTTCTCAACAGTCAGTCAAACAGCAGCAGAGCCTTAGAGCCTGATCAGCCAACCTACAAAACCACCCGATAGAGCGACAGAGGGCAAGACCAGATTAGCCCCTGTACTTGCCACGAAGAAGATCCTTTTTCCCCTGCTATTGGTTGCATCCCAATAGGCATGGAGAGTGAAAGTATAAGCTATACTGGACCTCTGTTCGCCTTAATCACGTTCTAGGTTGGAGTCATTACTGCTGATAAATGCTGAGAATAATCATATAAATAATCTTACAATCACCTGTCAAAGTACTTTAACAAAAATTTTGTTTTTCAATCTGACAAAAAGATAACAGAAAAGTGACCCTAGAAAAGAGCCCAAACACTCAAGAAATACTTCAAAGTAACTCACTAGTAGTAAATTGAGCCAACTGAAAAAGTAAACATTGAATTTCATAGTGCCTGAGGGAAGACTGTTGTTTACTGTGTTTAATCCAATGTTTTATAAGATTAAGTTCTAGTGCTGTATGAGAGATACAACGAACCTCTCGGCGGGGTGGTCCCGCAGAGGTCTCACAACGAACCTCTCGGTGGGGTGGTCTCGCAGAGGTCCCACAATGAACCTCTCGGCGGGGTGGTCCCGCAGAGGTCCCCCACAATGCCACAAGGCACGGGCTGGAGCAGCAATACAGCCCTAGGGTGGGGTGGTCCCGTGGCGTAGCTCCTAGAGGGGGCGAGATTTTTCCCGTAATTCAATTCCTACTCCCGATACGGGAGACACAGAGGGATATGAACTGTGTGAATGGTCTTTTGATTCCAAGAGTTTGGTGAGTGCAGAGTGTGTGAAATATACCTTTAGATGTTTGGTGTAATTGCTGTGAGAGAAGTTTTCTCACTGTCTTGAGTGCTGCGGAGAAAGTTTTCTTGTTTTGGTACTAACTGTAATTAGCACTTATAAAGACCTTAGTGTCTAGGAAATAACATTACAAAAAGACATCATCTTACCGTAGAACAAAGTGAGATCTCTAGTTCATAGAAAAAAGTCACCAATAAAGAAATTAGTAAAATAAATACAAGCTGAGCTTGGAGAACAAGATATAAACACAAAAGATAGATTTACATTTCACAGTGGAATTAAAACATAATAATTGCAAATACATTACCTCTTTATATGAAGCATTGTGAACTAAATAATACAGTTATCACAAGAGAAAACTTATGCGGGCAAAGAATATAATAGCTCTCACCAACCATTAAAAAGAACATAGTAGAGGGCAAGACCAGATTGGCCTCTGTACCTGCCACAAAGAAGATCTTTTACCCTGCTATTGGCTGCAAACCAATAGGCAATGGGGAGTGGAGGCACATGTCATACTGGACCTCTGCTTACTATAATAGTATTACAACTGATAATTATTACAGTTGAGAGCGACTGTCCAAAATGTTACCACAATGCTTATTATAAAGAAGCTTTACATCAATTAGAATGAAGTGTTTGGAAAAATGGGAACCCCTTTTTCACAAGCAGTCAAAAATACCTCCTATACTTAACCGAATACACAGAATTCAGAGTTACTGCCCCACCAACAAACCCAAAGCAAAGCAGAAAAAGTCAAGTGAAGTTTTTCTTATTAAGAGCTATCTCTGAATATTTGTTTTCACCCTGCTTAATCCCATATTTTATGAGATTAATTTCTAGTGTTGTCCAAAGAATACAATGTACTACTATGCCAATGGATCCAAAGACCACTACAACCAGAAACCTGAGAATCCAGAACATCATGATCTTGCGGCCAGCCCTCAAACAAACGAAAGCAATGGACAAAACACAAGATATAATAACTGAATAAGAACAAACCCAAGAAGCCTAAGAACAATCAACAAAAAGCTTATAATAAAACCATGAATAAAAAGAAAAAGGGGGGATTGTGAGAAATAAAGAATCGGTTTTATTACAAGCAAATGAATTTAGCAAATCACTAA
>NW_020936149.1:0-420 GCF_003984885.1 Neopelma chrysocephalum
CTGATGCTCCATCCCTGATAATCCCATCCCTGATTTCCCATCCCTGATAATCCCATCCCTGATGATCCATCCCTCATTATCCCATCCCTCAGGATCTATCCCTCATGATCCATCCCTGATAATCCCATCCCTGATAATCCCATCCCTGATGATCCATCCCTCATGATCCATCCCTCAGGATCCATCCCTGAGGATCCATCCCTGAGGATCCATCCCTGATAATCCCATCCCTGATAATCCCATCCCTGATAATCCATTCCTCATGATCCATCCCTGATAATCCCATCCCTGATTATCCATCCTTCATGATCCATCCCTGACGATCCCTCCCTTATAATCCCATTCCTCATGATCCACCCCTCATGATCCATCCCTGATGCTCCATCCCTGATAATCCCATCCCTGATTTCCCATCCCTGA
>NW_020936150.1:0-1132 GCF_003984885.1 Neopelma chrysocephalum
AAGTGCTTTGGGAATGTCCCTGAAAGGGATCCCCTTCCCTCCCTCCCTTGGTCAAGGGACGTCCAACCCTAAATCCAGACAGGACCAGGGGGGATCCAATCCCTCAAATCCCTCATATCCAGCTCCCTGGAGAGGACCAGGAACACCAGGAGCCCCCCAGGATTTTGGGAATGTCCCTCACTCACCCAGGACGGTGAAGCAGCGAAGGACCTCGGTGTGGTTTTTGCCGCTCAGGGGCACGGAGGGATCGGCAGGAGCACAAATCTGGGGGGGAGAGAGAGATCCAGAGGGTCAGGGATGGCACCTGGAATGGGGTGGGACACCCTGGGACACTCCCAGAGCCCTGGGATTGGGGGTGACACCTCTGGAATGACGGGTGTCAACTCTGGAATAGCCTCAAAACGAGTCCTGGGGGAGGGTTTGGGTGGAAAAACCTTAAATTTAATTCCAGGTAGGGACACCTCCCACCATCCCAGGGTGATCCAACCTGCCCTTGGACACTCCCAGGGATGGAGCAGCCACAGCTTCTCTGGGAATTCCATCCCAGCCCCTCCCCACCCTCCCTGACAGGAATTCCTTCCCAATATCCCACCTAACCCTGGGAAGCCATTCCCTGTGTCCTGTCCCTCCAGCCCTTGGCCCCAGTCCCTCTCCAGCTCTCCTGGAGCCCCTTCAGGCCCTGGAAGGGGCTCCAAGGTCTCCCTGGATCCTTTCCCTTCTCCAGGTGAACATTCCCAGCTCTCCTGGAGCCCCTTCAGGCCCTGGAATGTGCTCCAAGGTCTCCCTGGATCCTTCCCTTCTCCAGGGTGAACATTCCCAGCTCTCCCAGCCCGGCTCCAGAGCCCTTGGAGCATCTCCATGGCCTCACTCCAAACTCCCCAGCCAGGCCTGGGACACACCCAGAGCCCTGGGATTGGGGGTGACACCTCTGGAACCACCTCTGGAATCGCCTCTGGAATCGCCTCAAAACGAGTCTCGGGATGGTTTGGGTGGAAAAACCTTAAAGATCATTTAATTCCAGGGCAGGGACACCTCCCACCATCCCAGGGGGATCCAGCCTGGCCTGGGACACTCCCAGGTATCCAGGGGCAGCCACAGCTCCTCTGGGAATTCCATCCCAGCCCCTCCCCTG
>NW_020936151.1:0-550 GCF_003984885.1 Neopelma chrysocephalum
CTCCCCTGGTCAAGGGACGTCCAACCCTAAATCCAGACAGGACCAGGGGGGATCTAATCCCTCAAATCCCTCATATCCAGCTCCCTGGAGAGGCCCAGGAACACCAGGAGACCCCAGGATTTGGGGAATGTCCCTGGAATTGTGGAATCACAATTGGCTGGAAGGGATTTTAAGGGTCATCTCATCCCACCCCAACTTGCCAAGGCCAGGGACACCTTCCACAGGCTCAGGTGGCTCCCTGGAATTCTGTGCTCCATCCCTGGAATGCTGGACCACCTCTGGAGGTCTCAGTGGGATTCTCCAGCTCCAAAGGCTCTGGAAAAACCGCTGGAACCCAGGGAAGTGCTTTGGGAAGGTCCCTGGAGGGGGAACAATCACCACCCCCTTCCCTCCCTCCAACCCTAAATCCAGACAGGACCAGGAGGGATCCAATCCCTCAAATCCCTCATATCCAGCTCCCTGGAGAGGACCAGGAACACCAGGAGCCCCCCAGGATTTTGGGATTGTCCCTGGAATCCTGGAATCACAATTGGCTGGAAGGGATTTTAAG
>NW_020936152.1:0-327 GCF_003984885.1 Neopelma chrysocephalum
CTAAATCCAGACAGGACCAGGAGGGATCCAATCCCTCAAATCCCTCAGATCCAGCTCCCTGGAGAGGACCAGGAACACCAGGAACCCCCAGGATTTGGGGTTGGCCCTGGAATCCTGGAATCACAGGTTGGAATGGATTTTAAGGATCATCTCATCCCAATCCCATTGTCAAGGCCAGGGACACCTTCCACCAGCTCAGGTGGCTCCCTGGAATTCTCTGCTCCATCCCTGGAATGCTGGACCACCTCTAGAGGTCTCAGTGGGATTCTCCAGCTCCAAAGGCTCTGGAGAATCCATTGGAACCCAGGGAAGTGCTTTGGGAAGGTC
>NW_020936153.1:0-540 GCF_003984885.1 Neopelma chrysocephalum
GGTCAAGGGACGTCCAACCCTAAATCCAGACAGGACCAGGAGGGATCTAATCCCTCAAATCCCTCATATCCAGCTCCCTGCAGAGGACCAGGAACACCAGGAGACCCCAGGATTTTGGGATCGTCCCTGGAATCCTGGAATCACAATTGGCTGGAAGGGATTTTAAGGATCATCTCATCCCAATCCCATTGCCAAGGTCAGGGACACCTTCCACCAGCTCAGGTGGCTCCCTGGAATTCTGTGCTCCATCCCTGGAATGCTGGACCACCTCTAGAGGTTCTCAGTGGGATTCTCCAGCTCCAATGGCTCTGGAGAATCCATTGGAACCCAGGGAAGTGCTTTGGGAAGGTCCCTGGAGGGGACAATCACCACCCCCTTCCCTCCTTCCAACCCTAAATCCAGACAGGACCAGGAGGGATCTAATCCCTCAAATCCCTCATATCCAGCTCCCTGGAAAGGACCAGGAACACCAGGAGCCCCCAGGATTTTGGGATTGTCCCTGGAATGGTGGAATCACAATTGGCTGGAAGGGATTTTAAG
>NW_020936154.1:0-1021 GCF_003984885.1 Neopelma chrysocephalum
GGTCAAGGGACGTCCAACCCTAAATCCAGACAGGACCAGGAGGGATCCAATCCCTCAAATCCCTCATATCCAGCTCCCTGGAGAGGACCAGGAACACCAGGAGCCCCCCAGGATTTTGGGAATGTCCCTCACTCACCCAGGACGGTGAAGCAGCGAAGGACCTCGGTGTGGTTTTTGCCGCTCAGGGGGACGGAGGGATCGGCAGGAGAACAAATCTGGGGGGGAGAGAGAGATCCAGAGGGTCAGGGATGGCACCTGGAAGCTGGAATGGGGAGGGGAGGTGGCCTGGGACACACCCAGAGCCCTGGGATTGGGGGTGACGCCTCTGGAATGACGGGTGTCAGCTCTGGAATAGCCTCAAAACGAGTCCCGGGATGGTTTGGGTGGAAAAACCTTAAATTTAATTCCAGGCAGGGACACCTCCCACCATCCCAGGGGGATCCAGCCTGGCCTGGGACACTCCCAGGGATGGAGCAGCCACAGCTCCTCTGGGAATTCCATCCCAGCCCCTCCCCACCCTCCCAGACAGGAATCCCTTCCCAATATCCCACCTAACCCTGGGAAGCCATTCCCTGTGTGCTGTCCCTCCAGCCCTTGTCCCAAATCCCTCTCCAGCTCTCCTGGAGCCCCTTCAGGCCCTGGAATGTGCTCCAAGGTCTCCCTGGATCCTTCCCTTCTCCAGGTGAACATTCCCAGCTCTCCCAGCCTTGCTCCAGAGCCCTTGGAGCATCTCCATGGTCTCACTCCAAACTCCCCAGTCAGGCCTGGGTCACCCAGAGCCCTGGGCTGGGGGGTGACACTGTCACCTCTGGAACCACCTCTGGAACCACCTCTGGAACCACCTCTGGAATCGCCACAAAACGAGTCCCAGGATGGTTTGGGTGGAAAAACCTTAAAGATCATTTAATTCCAGGGCAGGGACACCTCCCACCATCCCAGGGGGATCCAGCCTGGTCATGGACAATCCCAGGGATGGGGCAGCCACAGCTCCTCTGGGAATTCCATCCCAGCCCCTCCCCTG
>NW_020936155.1:0-524 GCF_003984885.1 Neopelma chrysocephalum
CTAAATCCAGACAGGACCAGGAGGGATCCAATCCCTCAAATCCCTCATATCCAGCTCCCTGGAGAGGCCCAGGAACACCAGGAACCCCCAGGATTTGGGGTTGGCCCTGGAATCCTGGAATCACAGGTTGGAATGGATTTTAAGGATCATCTCATCCCAATCCCATTGCCAAGGTCAGGGACACCTTCCACCAGCTCAGGTTGTTCCCTGGAATTCTCTGCTCCATCCCTGGAATGCTGGACCACCTCTGGAGGTTCTCAGTGGGATTCTCCAGCTCCAATGGCTCTGGAGAATCCATTGGAACCGAGGGAAGTGCTTTGGGAAGGTCCCTGGAGGGGACAATCACCACCCCCTTCCCTCCTTTCCCTGGTCAGGGGGTGTCCAACCCTAAATCCAGAGGGATCTAATCCCTCAAATCCCTCAGATCCAGCTCCCTGGAGAGGACCAGGAACACCAGGAGACCCCAGGATTTTGGGGTTGTCCCTGGAATCCTGGAATCACAATTGGCTGGAAGGGATTTTAAG
>NW_020936156.1:0-409 GCF_003984885.1 Neopelma chrysocephalum
TGAGACACTCAGGGACAGGTGAGACCACCTTGGGACAGGTGAGACCCTCAAGGAACAGGTGAGACCACCCTGGGACAGGTGAGACACTCAGGGGACAGGTGGGACCCTCATGGGACATGTGAGACCTCCCTGGGACAGGTGAGACTCTCAGGGGACAGGTGAGATCACCCTGGGACAGGTGAGACAAGTGAGATCACCCTGGGACAGGTGAGATGCTCAGGGGACAGGTGAGACACTCAGGGGACAGGTGAGACCACCCTGGGACAGGTGGGACACTCATGGGACAGGTGAGACCACCCTGGCACAGGTGAGACACTCAGGGGACAGGTGAGACCACCTCAGAGAAATTAGAATCTCCTGGGACAGGTGAGACACTCAGGGACAGGTGAGACCACCTTGGGACAGGTGA
>NW_020936157.1:0-747 GCF_003984885.1 Neopelma chrysocephalum
TGAGACACTCAGGGACAGGTGAGACCACCTTGGGACAGGTGAGACCCCCCTGGGACAGGTGAGACCTCCCTGGAACAGGTGAGACACTCAGGGGACAGGTGAGACCACCCCAGAGAAATTAGAATCTCCTGGGACAGGTGGGACCCTCAGGGGACAGGTGAGACCACCTTGGGACAGGTGAGACCCTCCTGGGACAGGTGAGACCACCCTGGGATAGGTGGGACCACCTTGGGACAGGTGAGACAGGTGAGACACTCCCAGACAGGTGAGACACTCATGGGACAGGTGAGAGTCTTAATGGACAGGTGAGACCCTCAGGGAACAGGTGAGACCACACCCACAACCGTGTCCCACCCACCCAGGTGTGTCCCTCCCACCCAGGTGTGTCCCCGCCCCCCAGGTGAGCCCCGCCCCCCAGGTGAGCCCCGCCCTCACCTGCAGAGCCTCTCCATCAGCGCCTCCGAGTCTTCCTCCTCCTCCTCCTCGTCCTCAGGCCCCGCCTTCACCTGCGCAGGTGGCGGCTCCGCCCCCTCTGGCCCCGCCCCGGCGGCGCTCACCTGGGCAGATGAGGCCCCTTCGGCCCCGCCCTTGGCCGGCGCTGGCCCCTCCCCCTTGCGCCGGGAGCCGTAGTCGAACTTGTAGTAGGTGTGGAGCACCCTGGGACAGGTGAGACAGGTGAGACAGGTGAGACCCCCACGGTACAGGTGAGACCACCCTGGGACAGGTGAGACCACCCTGGGACAGGTG
>NW_020936158.1:0-618 GCF_003984885.1 Neopelma chrysocephalum
GGTGAGACCACCCTGGGACAGGTGAGACCACCCTGGGACAGGTGAGACTCTCCTGGGACAGGTGAGACCATCCTGAGACAGGTGAGACCACCCTGGCACAGGTGAGACCACCTTGGGACAGGTGAGACAAGTGACACTCCCCTGGGACAGGTGAGACACTCACGGGACAGGTGAGACCACACCCACAACCGTGTCCCACCCATCCAGGTGTGTCCCCACCCCCTAGGTAAGCCCCACCCCTCAGGTAAGCCCCGCCCCCAGGTGAGCCCCGCCCTCACCTGCAGAGCCTCTCCATCAGCGCCTCCGAGTCTTCCTCCTCCTCCTCCTCCTCCTCAGGCCCCGCCTTCACCTGCGCAGGTGGCGGCTCCGCCCCCTCTGGCCCCGCCCCGGCGGCGCTCACCTGGGCAGGTGAGGCCCCTTCGGCCCCGCCCTTGGCCGGCGCTGGCCCCTCCCCCTTGCGCCGGGAGCCGTAGTCGAACTTGTAATAGGTGTGGAGCACCCTGGGACAGGTGAGACAGGTGAGACAGGTGAGACCTCCCTGGGACAGGTGAGACCCTCCTGGGACAGGTGAGACAGGTGAGACCACCCTGGGACAGGTGAGACCCTCCTGGGACAGGT
>NW_020936159.1:0-311 GCF_003984885.1 Neopelma chrysocephalum
AGGTGAGACCACCCTGGGACAGGTGAGACCCTCCTGGGACAGGTGAGGCAGGTGAGACCACCCTGGGACAGGTGAGATGCTCATAGGACAAGGGAGACCCTCAGGGGACAGGTGAGACCACCTTGGGACAGGTGAGACCACCCTGGGACAGGTGAGACCCTCAAGGGACAGGTGAGACCCTCATAGGACAGGTGAGACTCCCCTGGGACAGGTGAGACTCTCCTGGGACAGGTGAGACACTCAGGGGACAGGTGAGAGCCTCAGGGGACAGGTGAGACCACCCTGGGACAGGTGAGACCACCCTGGGACAG
>NW_020936160.1:0-391 GCF_003984885.1 Neopelma chrysocephalum
TGAGACCACCCTGGGACAGGTGAGACCCTCCTGGGACAGGTGAGACCTCCCTGGGACAGGTGAGACCACCCAGGGGACAGGTGAGACCCTCCTGGGACAGGTGAGACATGTGAGACCACTCTAGGACAGGTGAGACCACCCTGGGACAGGTGAGACCCCCCAGGACAGGTGAGACCCTCATTGACCAGGTGAGACCCCCTTGAGACAGGTAAAACAGGTGAGCCCCTCCCAGGACAGGTGAACCCCTCCCTGCCCAGGTAACACACCTGGAGGAGCTCCCATTGCCCTACTGGGGGTCTCCCTGGCCCCGCCCCCTTCTCACCTGTACAGGTACCCCTGGCCCTGCCCCTGGCCCCGCCCACCCCTCACCTGCGCAGGTAGACCCTGCAGA
>NW_020936161.1:0-519 GCF_003984885.1 Neopelma chrysocephalum
GGTGAGACCACCCTGGGACAGGTGAGACCACCCTGGGACAGGTGAGAACCTCCTGGGACAAGTGAGGCCCTCATGGGACAGGAGAGACCCCCCTGGGACAGGTGAGACCCTCAGGGGACAGGTGAGACCCCCCTGAAACAGGTGAGACCTCCCTGGGACAGGTGAGACCCCCCTGGGACAAGTGAGACCACCTTGGGACAGGTGAGACCACCCTGGGACAGGTGAGACATGTGAGACCACTCTAGGACAGGTGAGACCACCCTGGGACAGGTGAGACCTCTCTGGGACAGGTGAGACCCTCAGGGAACAGGTGAGATACTCATGGGACAGGTGAGACCCCCCTGGGACAGGTGAGGCCCTCCCTCAGCAGGTAACACACCTGTGCAGGTCCCCCTGGCCCCGCCCTGTCTCACCTGCGCAGGTAGACCCTGCAGGTACCCCCCGGCCCCGCCCCCAGCCCCGCCCACCCCGTCTCACCTGCGCAGGTAGACCCTGCAGAGCTCCTCGGGGCTGCCCTTG
>NW_020936162.1:0-387 GCF_003984885.1 Neopelma chrysocephalum
CCCTACAGGACCCAATTTACAGGATCCCAACCCTACAGGACCCAATTCTACAGGATCCCAATCCTACAGGAGCCCGACCCTACAGGACCCAACCCTACGAGATCCCAACCCTACAGAACCCCAACCTTACAGAACCCCAACCCTACAGGATCCCAATCCTACAGGAGCCCAACCCCACAGGATCCCGACCCTACAGGACCCAACCCTACAGAACCCCAATGTTACAGGAGCCCAACCCTACAGGATCCCAATCCTACAGTACCCAACCCTACAGGACCCAACCCTATGGGATCCCAACCCTACAGAATCCCAACCTTACAGAACCCCAACCCTACAGGAGCCCAACCCCACAGGAGCCCAACCCTACAGGAGCACAACCCTACAGGA
>NW_020936163.1:0-437 GCF_003984885.1 Neopelma chrysocephalum
CAGCCCTTGTCCCCAGTCCCTCTCCAGCTCTCCTGGAGCCCCTTCAGACCCTGGAAGTGGCTCCAAGCTCTCCCTGGATCCTTCCCTTCTCCAAGGGAACCCCCCCAGCTCTCCCAGCCTGGATCCAGAATCAAGGAATCATGGAATGGTTGGGTGGGAAGGGGCATTAAAGATGATCCCATCCCACCTTTCCATGGGCAGGGACACCTCCCACCATCCCAGGGGGATCCAACCCAGCCTTGGACACTCCCAGGGATCCAGGGGCAGCCACAGCTTCTCTGGGAAACCCATTCCAGGGCCTCCCCACCCTCCCACCCAGGAATTTCTTCCCAAAATCCCACCTAAATCTCCCCTTTCCCAGTGGGAAGCCATTCCCTGTGTCTGTCCCTCCAGCCCTTGTCCCCAGTCCCTCTCCAGCTCTCCTGGAGCCCCTTCAG
>NW_020936164.1:0-9627 GCF_003984885.1 Neopelma chrysocephalum
CCCCCCCCGTTAATAAAGGGAAGGGAGATGGAAGGGGAAAATAACCAAAGATTAAACATTAATCTCCCCGGGGCCGAAAGTGATCGGGGTGGGCAGGAGGGGACCTGTAGCCTTCGGGCTCCTGCTGTGCCTCCCGGGTCTGTGAGGCCAGGGACAGGCCCCTCGATGGGGTCCCGAGGATGTCCTGGCCACTCCCGGCTCTGCAGAGGGCCAGGATGCCCCTGTCCCATCCCATCCCCGGGCAGGGTGCTGGGGGACCACAGGCAGTGCAGAAAGAGGCTCCCCCAGACCAGCTCAGAATCTCTCTTTATTATTTAAATCCATTATGTACAACGACCAAAAAATAAAAAAACGCTTTTAAATCCTCTGCGATATGAAAACTACAAGCTCTGTACATGGACTGCCGTGAGTGCAAGAGTGGAGGGTCATGGTCTTTGGTGGCTAAACTCGCGCACGGCCGGCACCCCCCCGGCCCCTCCAGCCCCGCCTTGTGCCTCCCCACCGGGATGAGGTGACGCGGCGCAGGGCAGGGGCCGCGGTGACAGGAGCACAGGGTGGCTCTGGCTGCCAGCACGGGGAGGGTGCACCAATGGCTCGGCCGGTGGGAGTGGAGCCGCTCCCGGTGCCATCCGGGCCGGCCCGTGTGCTCTGCAGGGACACCAGGATGACCACTAAGACATCGACATCACGCAGTGTGGACACAGCCCGGGGACACTGGACGTGTGGCCCAGCTGCAGACCCCTGCCCGAGGGGCTGCCCGGGGGGCACCGACCGCGGGGGTGGAGTGGGGACGTGGGGGTGGGCGGGGAAGGGGAGTTGAAGTCCATGGAAAGAAGGCAGTGCTGGACATCCCCTCTTGGCAGACGCTGCCGGGATTCCTGGTGGGCTCCCGGAGCAGCCCTGCGCTCCGGGCTGCTCCCGACGTCCCAAAACACGAGGGGGGAGAACTGAAGACCTCACTTCGGTAAAGTACCACAGGGGAACACGACCTCGCCCGCTGTGCCGGGGGTCCGGCGGGCCCCGCCCAGCGGCGGCCGAGCCCCAGAGCACCACACAAGCCATGGCTCCTGACTCCGGGAGTGGGAAGCAGCTCGCGCAGCGTGACGGGGTCGGAGGGGACACTACTCTAACCAGGACTGAACACGGTTTGGCCCAAAGCGACACTGTAAGCAGAGCTCGGCTGCTCGGCAGAGCCACGACTCGAACACACATTGCAGACTACTGGCTCTGGAGGGGCGGCGTGGGGCGGCTGCGGGGACCCCGAGGAGGGGGTGACCCCGCAGCCCCTCCTGTCCCCCGGGCACTGCCCGGGGTTGGCATCTCTTGGCGACAGCCTTTCACTCGCTGCGGTGCTGGTGACTGATATCTCCAGGCAGCCTGGAAACGGGACCGCAGGGCAGGGCACGGGGAGCAGAGCCCGGGCTGAGCATCCTCCTGGAGCCACAGAGGGGTCTCCCCCAGTGACCCTCTGAACATCCCACTGGAGTCAGAGCAGGATCCCCCCGGGGTGACCCTCTGAGCATCATTCTGGAGCTATAGAGGGGTTCCCCCCAGACTGACCCTCTGAAAATCCTACTGGAGCCACAGGCAGTGGGGTTCCCCCAGCGTGACCCTCTGAGCATCCTCCTGGAGCCACAGGCTGTGGGGTCCCCCCAGGCTGCTCCCGTGCCAGGGTCCAGGCCACAGTGCCCAGGTGTGGGACAGAGCCCCGTTTGGCAGCACATCCCAACCTTGCAGGGACTCAGCACCTCTGAGGCAGGATGCTCCCCCAAGCCGAGGAGAGGGACTGGGGGGTCTGCTCAGTGGGGACCCCTCTGCCCCCAGCTTTGCTGCTTGGCACTCGTCACACCAGGGGAGCCCTGCCCAGGACCCCCAGCTCCTGGCACCTGCCCCCAGGTGTTGGGGAAGGGGGACCTGGCTCCTGTTGGCCCTGGCCCCCCATATTCTGCCTGCCCGGGGAGCCCCTGCCATGGTCTCCATCCCCCTCCGGCCACCCCGGCAGGGGACCCGGGGAGCTGCCTCTCCCTCCTCCCCCATAAAGCAAAGTAGAGCTGTCTGGGGATCGAGGCGGGCGTGAGGTGGCCGCTGCTGTGACAGAGGACAAGCTGGAGGAGCCGCCAGCGCCAGCCCCGCCCCCGAGGACAGGCCCGGCCCCCGAGGGCAGTTGTGGGGAGCTGAGCTCCCCAGAGAGGCCAGAGCTGGGGCGAGGGCTCTGTCCTGTCCTGTGCCTCCAGGACGAGGGCAGGACTCAGGACAGATGGCGATGAACAAGGAGGGGAGAGCCCGGGCAGGGTCCCCCCTCGGGGCAGTCAGCAGAGCCCCCTCCTCACCCAGCTGGGCCAGCTCCGGGCCTGCACCATTCCCACCCCTGCCGTGCCCCCGTGCCCGAAACAGCCCTTCCAAGGCCCCGGGTGCTGCCTCTCACCTCACCTTCCCCGCGGCACGGCGGGGCTGGTGCTCGGCTGCTCCTGCCGCCGGGGTGCCCGGGTCCCTCCTGCCTGCGCTCTGTGCCGCCGGGACTCACATGTTGGACGGGAGTTTGGGCTTCCCCGTTTCCACCTCGGGGCTGAAGGCCACGGAACCCTTGCGGGAGGGACCTGCCGCCTGCCTGGACGTGGAGACCGGGGACTGCGGAGTGGAGGCTCCCGGCGCGGAGCGGGCGGGCTGAGCCAGCGATCCTGAAGGCATCTGCTGCGGGTGTGAGGGCTGGGCCGGGACCCCCGGACACGGCTTGGCGAGGAGTCCGGCCACCGAGGGAGAGGACCTGCGGGCCAGGTTCCCCGCGGATTTCCTACCCTGCTTCAAGGAGCTCCCCTCGGCTTGCTGGGCCACTTTGTTGGGGAGGGAGGGCTGGGAGGCGGAGAGCAGCCGGACATCCTGGGTGAGCCGCCCCACCGGCAGGCCCTGGATGCTCCTGTGCTTCACCAGCTGCTGGGGCTGCATCAGGAGGGAGATGTGGGAGCCGGTGGCTCGGGACAGGCTGTAGTGGAGCGTTCTCCCCGGCGGCAGCGCCTGCTCCGAGCTGGGGGACGCCGCCCCCGCCGCCTGCTGCAGCAGCGAGGTGGAGACCGAGGCGCCGCGGGACCTGGAGAGCTGGGGCTGGGGGCCGCCCGGGGGCTGCTTGGGCCCTCCCGGCATCTCCCCCCTCTGCGCTGCTCGTGGCAGGGGCTGCGCCCCATGGCTTGGTCTCTGGGCCCCGCTGTCCAGCGGCGCCTGGGACTGGACCATGGGGGAGGAGGGCGAGCCGGCAGCGGGCGTCTGGAGGTGGGACTGCGCCCCGGACGGCGAGCTCACGGAGGAGGGCCGGGAGCCGCCCAGGCTGGGCTGGGAGCGGCGCACGGGCTTGGTGAGCAGGGTGGTCTCGGGCGAGAGGGGGCTGGAGATGGAGGAGGGCGGCAGGAAGATGTGGGCCTGCAGGCTGTGCTGGTGGGTCAGGGCGATGGCCACGTTGGTGGTGGCGGCCGCCGTCTGCAGGGGCGCGTGCACCAGCGGCTCCCAGATCACCGGCTTCCCGCTCAGCTCCCGGCCCATCGCCATCTGCTGCAGGTCCTGGATGTTGTGGGCCATGTCCTGGTCGTGCTTCACGATCTGCTGGATCATCTCGGTGTTCATGGGCCCCGAGCTGTGCTCGGCTCGCTTGCGGAGCAAGATGGAGTTCTTCTTCCCTGGGTTGGGGGGCAGGAGTGTCACCAGCCCTGCTCTCAGGGACACTGCGGAGGGCAGGGTGGCAGCAGGGAAGGGACAGTAAAGACCAGTGTGCCAGGGGAAGCGAGACCCTGGGGAGAGTCTGGGCTGGGGCAGAGGAAGCAGCAGGGACAAAACACGGGAGTCCTGGCTCCAAAGGCTCCAGGATGGGGGCTGGGGTCCTGCTTGTCCTCCGCAGGCAAGGAGGGGCGAGGACAAGCAGCTGGCCAGCACCAGACAGTGCAAGTGTGGGGGGGTGATGGTTTCCCTATAGGCCTGTCCTATAGCACTGCCTTGGAGGACAGAGGGATCCTGGAGGAAGGCTCCTTGGCTGTGCTCCCCCTCATCCTCATTGCTGGGCGCCGTGGGCTGGGTGCTGTGACCCACAGGGCCTGTGATACCGTCACCTGTAGGGCCAGGGTGCCGTGGCCCCTGGGAGCGGGCACAGAGGGGTCAGTCACTCCTCACCTATGCGGTCCAGGCGGTCCATGGCCACCGTCTCGAAGGCCCTGCGCATCATGGGGTACTCCTCCAGCACCTCGTTGAAGTTGTCCACGGACAGGGAGTAGAGGCGGCAGTAGGTGTCGGCCCTCACGCTGGCCGTGCGCCTGCCCCGGGTCAGCAGGCAGATCTCTGCAGGGAGACGGGGCTGGGGGTCAGGGTGACGCTGCCATCCATCCCTTTCCCAGCAGGCAGAGTGGGAACAGGACTGCCTGGCACCCCAACACCCTGCACAGAGTGCAGCACGGCTCGGGAGGAGGGACAGACCCCAGAGCCTGGACAGGCACAGCCACACCCATGGCCAGGAATGGCCTTTTCCTCCCTCCCCGGGTCATGTAGACCCAGGCCTGGCTGCTGTGATGGCCTGGCCTGTTTTCCTCTCAGACTTGTGTCTGTAACCTATAAACTGTCTCAGATGTTCTGATTTAAACACCCTCTCCTCCCTGGTGGTGGGGTGGTGGATGCCTGCTCTGCCCCAGACCTCAGCACTCCAGCTGCCCCTCTGGTCCCATCTGCTGAGCAAGGTACCCCAGGAGAGCATGGGGGCATCCTTCTGTGCCCCAGAGCCTGGGGTGAGGTGGATGCCAAGCCTTCAGCACTGGGCAAGAGGGGACGGGGAGGCAGAAACCTCAGGGATGCCCCAGTTTCTTCCCCCCCGGCAACTCTCACCCCCCTCTGCTCTCCAGTCCCCCCAGCCCAGCCTCACCCCCGAAGTAGGAGCCATCAGACAGCTTTGTCTCCTTGTTGCCCTTGGTGAGGATGCTGACCACCCCGTGCTGGATGAAGTACATCTTCTTGCCCACGGTGCCCTCGCGGATGATGAAGTCCCCGGGCTGGAAGACCTCGAAGCGCAGCTTGGTCAGCATGGCAGTCACAAAGTTGGGGTCGGCATTGGCAAACAAGGGCATGTTGGCCACCAGGTTGCGGCAGTTGAAGTTGATGATCTCCTGGGGGGTGAGGAGCAGGGATGTCACCCAGCCTGGCCCCAGCAAGCACCATCCCCTCTCCCCCGGGGCCAGCCATTTCAGGGTGCCTGCCCCCACCTCTTTGAGGGGCTCACTGAGCTCCCCCAGGATGTTCTCCTCGTCAAACATCTTGCCCTGGTAGCGGTGCTCGTAGTACTCGTGGATCCGCTGGCGCGTGTCCCCGGGCAGCTTGTGGAAGGACATGTACTGCTCCACTTGCTTGTACTGGGGGGACAAGGGGAACACACAGGGATGAGTTGGGACCCACTGCATGGCCAGACAATGCATCCACTCTCCTTGGTGGTGAGAAGTGAGGGCTCACCCCTGCTCCAGGGCCCCACTCCAAAAGGCCACCTCTGGGGCAGAATGCAGAGGGTCCCAGGGGTTCCCAGGGCAGAGACTGGGATGGGGGTCTCACTGCATCAGGGTGAACCTCAGCATGATGAATGGGGTGTCTCTATCCCAATGGGCAGCCTGAGGTCCCTTCCCACACCCCCAGGGTGAGTGGCAAGGGCGGAGACCCCTCTCTCTGGAATCAGCAGGGCGAGGCAGCTGTGCTGAGCTGGTTCTGGAGCCGGACCCGCTCGTGCCAGGGCTCTCCCCCCCGTGCTCCCCTGACCCCCCTGACCTTCTCCTGGTACTGGCGGCGGGAGGAGTCCAGGGACTGGATGAGGGCGGTGGCGTGGCCGATGAACATGGCGTAGCAGGTGGCCCCCACGATCATGCTGAGCATGGTGAGCCAGACGTCGGTCATGCCCTCGGGGGCCTGCTGCCCGTAGCCGATGCAGAGCATGTGGCTCATGGCCTTGAACAGGGCGTGCGAGTACTGCTTCCCCCACGAGTCGTTCTGCGGGCGAGGGACAGCGGCGCTGGGGGGGCTGTTGGAAGGAGCTGAGGGGCTGAACCCCTCCCCAGTCCCCCTTCTCTAAGCTGGGGAGTTCAGAACTCCGGTGAGAAAAGCGTTGCTGATGTGCCCAAGCCTAAAGGGTCGAGCTCTGCTCCAGGAGGCGGCACTGGGATGATGCGAAGCCCTGAGGTGGCACCAGCTCCTGCTCCGGGGAGGAGGCAGGAGGCCCACTGTCCTATCCACCCCCTGAGGGATTCCCTGACTCCAGCAAGGTGGGCTGAGATGGGAAGTTGAGGCAAAGATTCCCTGTGCCCCATCTCACTGCTGTGACCAGAGAGATGCTGCTCAGCAGCACATGGCTCCAGGCAGCTCCAGCCTTGGAGGAGCAGGAGATATGTAACCAAATCCTCTCCCTCCCGTGGCAGATCCTGTCTGGAATCACCCCTGCCCGGGCACTCACCACCATGTGGTTCTTGGAGACCCAGCAGTCCTCAGGGAAGTCCTGCAGCATGGGCACCAGGAACTGGAGGCATCCATCCCAGTGGCACAGCAGCAGCATCATGCCAATGAGGTTGAAGATCCTCACCACGGCACTGGCCAGGTCATACGTCATGTGGAAGATCTGGGGGACAGGCAGGAGTGGAGCTGCAGAGAAACTCTTCTCCTAGAACAGTCCTTGGAGCCCCTCTGCCCTCCAGCCAGACACACCACACAGCCAGGGACCCCGACCAGGGGACCCCCGAGGGGTTCTCACCTCCTCCCACTGGTGGATGTAGCGGATGAGGCGCGAGAGGCGCAGCAGGCGCAGGAGGCTCAGGATCTTGGTGAAGCGGACGATGCGCAGGGCCCGCGCTGTCTTGTAGACGTCAGAATCCACCTGGGTCTCCAGGTCGACGATGAGGAAGATGTAGTCGACAGGGATGGAGGAAATGAAGTCGACCAGGAACCAGCTCTTCAAGTACTTCATTTTGATGGTGTGGGGGTCGAGGATGATCTCCGTGTTGTCCTCCACCACGATGCCTGTCCGGAAGTTCAGCACCAGGTCAGCCAAGAAGAAAGTGTCCGAGAGCACGTTGAAAACGATCCAGGGAGGGGTGTTCTCATCCTTGAAGAAGGTGATGCCCACGGGCAGGATGATCAAGTTCCCCACCATCAGGAGCAGCATGATGAGGTCCCAGTAAAACCTGCAGGGTGGGGACACGGGGATGGAGCGGGGCAGGGATGGAGGGGGGAGAGGCAGGACACAGGCAGGGTTAGACAGCAAAACCAGGCTCGAAGCTGGAGTCCAGCACAGCATGGAGAGGCAGGTGCTGAGGACACACGTGCCTGCCCACACACATGACTAAGACCCTGCTGCTTGGCTGGGACAGATGTGAGTAAACGTGTGTGGAGAGAAGCGATTTGGCGCCGGGCCAGGGGTCCAGGGGTGCAAATGTCACCTCTCGTGTGTGTGGGAGTGAGGGGCTGGAGCTCGAGGGTCTTGGCTGTCACTCTCATCTCCTACTGGCACGACAGTGCATGCACACGTGTGCCCCCAGCCCAAACTTGATGTGTGCCCAGTGGAGAACTCAGGGAGAATGTGGGCTTTGCTCCTTGGAGCTCCCGGAGCTCCCTGTCATCCGCCAGCTCCCCGCCACCACCCGGGATGGCTTAGCAGGATTTGGGATAAGCTTTGCTGGTTATGCAAACAGAGCCAAGCTCCTGGGGCGGCCGAGGGACTCGGGGAGGCTGTCAGGGTGAGCCAGGCTGCAGCCAAGCAAGGATAGACAATCCCAATACCAGGGGAAGGTGGGAGGAATGTCTGTCTCCAAAGGAGCTGCCAGTGCACACCGAGCAGGAGCTGCACAGCCCTGGGCCTGCAGCACCCCTCATCCACCTCCTTTTGCTGAGACTGGATGAGCTCAGAGGCTTTGGAGGAAAAGCCAAGAGATTCCAAGAGCAGCTGGTTATGTCAGGACATCCAGCATCCCCGTTCATATGCAAATGCCCCTGGGATGTTTTCATTCTTCAGGCAGACACATAACAGCCTTCCTCCACCAGGCTCATGATTCCTGGGATCCCAGCTCAGAGCCTTCCCAGGCCCCTGGGAAAGCAAGTCCAGCTCCCACTTTCAGGTGCCCCCATTAGCCCCAGCTCTGGCTGTGGGTATAGACCCGAATCTCCAAAGGTGACCTCAGGACAACTCTTAGTACTGGTGGATCCAAACCAGCCTTGGCAGGGGATGGAAGTCTCTGGGTGTTTCCCACCCTGCACCCGCACTGGGACAGGGGTACTGGGATATCTGCAGGTGAGGGAAGGGAGGGGAGGGGAAGTCGTGGTGCCACAGGACGCTCCTTCAGTAAGAGAGCACCAAAAGCTGGCAAGGGAGCGGGGGACACCCCAAGGCTGGGAGCCACCCACGGGTCAGGAGAGACCCCAGGACCAGGAGTCACCTCAAGGTCAGGAGCCACCCCAGGGCCAGGAGCAACCCCAGGGTTGAGGAGCCCACCCCAAGGTCAGGAGCCACCCCAGGATCAGGAGCCTCTCGCAAATTAACACGTTCTTGCCACGTCCAGGGTTTGCTGGGTCAGCTGAGGAGACACCAGCCGAGGCAGGAGGGGCTGAGCAATTGCCTCCTCACCTCCACACTCTGCCCCAAGAAACACCATGTCCTGAGCAGGGAAACTGTCCCCACAGTGTCTGAACCTGCCCAGAGCTCTCGAGTCAGATTTAGGGTTAAGCTCTTTAGGACAGGCCCTGTCCTTCACTCGGTGTCAGGCCGAGCGCTCGGGGCCCTGATCTCCACGGCCTTTGTGTATCCCCATAATGTGATAAACACCGGTGTAATCCCCTCGGCTGTCCACCTGCCAGCTCCCCTCACGGCTCCGCTTGCACAAGCAGCTCCTGGCCAAGCTCAGGCTCACAAACTTTGGGATGGCTTCCCCGGGAAAAGGGCTCTCGGGGCTGGCAGCCCTGGGTGTTGTGCTGGGGCGGTGTGGCCGAGGCCCAGCGATGAGGGGAGATGGCTACAGGTGCCGTGGACCCGTGGTGGGTGCCAGCCCCACTCCGAGGTGCCCCCCAGGCTGAGGACATCAGCCGTGTCACAGCCTGCTGCGGGGAGATGACTGCCTGGCAGCTTCATCCCCCGTGGAGAAAGCCCACCCTATATGACTCAACATCCCCGTGACACCCAGTTCCTCCCACATCATCCATCCCCGAGCTCCCGCGGTGATCCCGGTGACACCGTGAGCCAGGCCCGGCTCCTCGCCGAGTGCCCAGCCCTGCTCAGCCGCGGGGTTCCATGTCCTGGGGGGGGTGGCGGCTGCTCAACCAAATTAAAAACAGCACCGAGAAGGGCGGGGGGAGCTGTCGGGGGCGAGGCACAGCCGGGCAGCCCCTGCGTCCGCCTCCGCACGCCCGGGGCCGGGTCAGCGGAGCTCCCGGCCTCGGCGGGGCTGTTGCTGCCCCCGGGGCACCGGGAACGCCGGGGGGGAAATGAGGCAGAACAGAGTTATCCGTGCGGGCGGGATAACCGGGGACGGGGAAAAGGCTGGGACAGCGCGGCCCGGGGCCCCGGGGATGTGCGGCCGCCTCCGCGGAGGGGTGCGGAGCCCCGGCCACCGGCACTTGTTGCCCCGACGGCGGCGGGGC
>NW_020936165.1:0-9628 GCF_003984885.1 Neopelma chrysocephalum
CCCCCCCCGTTAATAAAGGGAAGGGAGATGGAAGGGGAAAATAACCAAAGATTAAACATTAATCTCCCCGGGGCCGAAAGTGATCGGGGTGGGCGGGAGGGGACCTGTAGCCTTCGGGCTCCTGCTGTGCCTCCCGGGTCTGTGGGGCCAGGGACAGGCCCCTCGATGGGGTCCTGAGGATGTCCTGGCCACTCCCGGCTCTGCAGAGGGCCAGGATGCCCCTGTCCCATCCCATCCCCGGGCAGGGTGCTGGGGGACCACAGGCAGTGCAGAAAGAGGCTCCCCCAGACCAGCTCAGAATCTCTCTTTATTATTTAAATCCATTATGTACAACGACCAAAAAATAAAAAAACGCTTTTAAATCCTCTGCGATATGAAAACTACAAGCTCTGTACATGGACTGCCGTGAGTGCAAGAGTGGAGGGTCATGGTCTTTGGTGGCTAAACTCGCGCACGGCCGGCACCCCCCCGGCCCCTCCAGCCCCGCCTTGTGCCTCCCCACCGGGATGAGGTGACGCGGCGCAGGGCAGGGGCCGCGGTGACAGGAGCACAGGGTGGCTCTGGCTGCCAGCACGGGGAGGGTGCACCAATGGCTCGGCCGGTGGGAGTGGAGCCGCTCCCGGTGCCATCCGGGCCGGCCCGTGTGCTCTGCAGGGACACCAGGATGACCACTAAGACATCGACATCACGCAGTGTGGACACAGCCCGGGGACGCTGGACGTGTGGCCCAGCTGCAGACCCCTGCCCGAGGGGCTGCCCGGGGGGCACCGACCGCGGGGGTGGAGTGGGGACGTGGGGGTGGGCGGGGAAGGGGAGTTGAAGTCCATGGAAAGAAGGCAGTGCTGGACATCCCCTCTTGGCAGACGCTGCCGGGATTCCTGGTGGGCTCCCGGAGCAGCCCTGCGCTCCGGGCTGCTCCCGACGTCCCAAAACACGAGGGGGGAGAACTGAAGACCTCACTTCGGTAAAGTACCACAGGGGAACACGACCTCGCCCGCTGTGCCGGGGGTCCGGCGGGCCCCGCCCAGCGGCGGCCGAGCCCCAGAGCACCACACAAGCCATGGCTCCTGACTCCGGGAGTGGGAAGCAGCTCGCGCAGCGTGGCGGGGTCGGAGGGGACACTACTCTAACCAGGACTGAACACGGTTTGGCCCAAAGCGACACTGTAAGCAGAGCTCGGCTGCTCGGCAGAGCCACGACTCGAACACACATTGCAGACTACTGGCTCTGGAGGGGCGGCGTGGGGCGGCTGCGGGGACCCCGAGGAGGGGGTGACCCCGCAGCCCCTCCTGTCCCCCGGGCACTGCCCGGGGTTGGCATCTCTTGGCGACAGCCTTTCACTCGCTGCGGTGCTGGTGACTGATATCTCCAGGCAGCCTGGAAACGGGACCGCAGGGCAGGGCACGGGGAGCAGAGCCCGGGCTGAGCATCCTCCTGGAGCCACAGAGGGGTCTCCCCCAGTGACCCTCTGAACATCCCACTGGAGCCAGAGCAGGATCCCCCCGGGGTGACCCTCTGAGCATCATTCTGGAGCTATAGAGGGGTTCCTCCCAGACTGACCCTCTGAAAATCCTACTGGAGCCACAGGCAGTGGGGTTCCCCCAGCGTGACCCTCTGAGCATCCTCCTGGAGCCACAGGCTGTGGGGTCCCCCCAGGCTGCTCCCGTGCCAGGGTCCAGGCCACAGTGCCCAGGTGTGGGACAGAGCCCCGTTTGGCAGCACATCCCAACCTTGCAGGGACTCAGCACCTCTGAGGCAGGATGCTCCCCCAAGCCGAGGAAAGGGACTGGGGGGTCTGCTCAGTGGGGACCCCTCTGTCCCCAGCTTTGCTGCTTGGCATTCGTCACACCAGGGGAGCCCTGCCCAGGACCCCCAGCTCCTGGCACCTGCCCCCAGGTGTTGGGGAAGGGGGACCTGGCTCCTGTTGGCCCTGGTCCCCCATATTCTGCCTGCCCGGGGAGCCCCTGCCATGGTCTCCATCCCCCTCCGGCCACCCCGGCAGGGGACCCGGGGGGCTGCCTCTCCCTCCTCCCCCATAAAGCAAAGCAGAGCTGTCTGGGGATCGAGGCGGGCGTGAGGTGGCCGCTGCTGTGACAGAGGACAAGCTGGAGGAGCCGCCAGCGCCAGCCCCGCCCCGAGGACAGGCCCGGCCCCTGAGGGCAGTTGTGGGGAGCTGAGCTCCCCAGAGAGGCCAGAGCTGGGGCGAGGGCTCTGTCCTGTCTTGTGCCTCCAGGACGAGGGCAGGACTCAGGACAGATGGCGATGAACAAGGAGGGGAGAGCCCGGGTAGGGTCCCCCCTCGGGGCAGTCAGCAGAGCCCCCTCCTCACCCAGCTGGGCCAGCTCCGGGCCTGCACCATTCCCACCCCTGCCGTGCCCCCGTGCCCGAAACAGCCCTTCCAAGGCCCCGGGTGCTGCCTCTCACCTCACCTTCCCCGCGGCACGGCGGGGCTGGTGCTCGGCTGCTCCTGCCGCCGGGGTGCCCGGGTCCCTCCTGCCTGCGCTCGGTGCCGCCGGGACTCACATGTTGGACGGGAGTTTGGGCTTCCCCGTTTCCACCTCGGGGCTGAAGGCCACGGAACCCTTGCGGGAGGGACCTGCCGCCTGCCTGGACGTGGAGACCGGGGACTGCGGGGTGGAGGCTCCCGGCGCGGAGCGGGCGGGCTGAGCCAGCGATCCTGAAGGCATCTGCTGCGGGTGTGAGGGCTGGGCCGGGACCCCCGGACACGGCTTGGCGAGGAGTCCGGCCACCGAGGGAGAGGACCTGCGGGCCAGGTTCCCCGCGGATTTCCTACCCTGCTTCAAGGAGCTCCCCTCGGCTTGCTGGGCCACTTTGTTGGGAAGGGAGGGCTGGGAGGCGGAGAGCAGCCGGACATCCTGGGTGAGCCGCCCCACCGGCAGGCCCTGGATGCTCCTGTGCTTCACCAGCTGCTGGGGCTGCATCAGGAGGGAGATGTGGGAGCCGGTGGCTCGGGACAGGCTGTAGTGGAGCGTTCTCCCCGGGGGCAGCGCCTGCTCCGAGCTGGGGGACGCCGCCCCCGCCGCCTGCTGCAGCAGCGAGGTGGAGACCGAGGCGCCGCGGGACCTGGAGAGCTGGGGCTGGGGGCCGCCCGGGGGCTGCTTGGGCCCTCCCGGCATCTCCCCCCTCTGCGCTGCTCGTGGCAGGGGCTGCGCCCCATGGCTTGGTCTCTGGGCCCCGCTGTCCAGCGGCGCCTGGGACTGGACCATGGGGGAGGAGGGCGAGCCGGCAGCGGGCGTCTGGAGGTGGGACTGCGCCCCGGACGGCGAGCTCACGGAGGAGGGCCGGGAGCCGCCCAGGCTGGGCTGGGAGCGGCGCACGGGCTTGGTGAGCAGGGTGGTCTCGGGCGAGAGGGGGCTGGAGATGGAGGAGGGCGGCAGGAAGATGTGGGCCTGCAGGCTGTGCTGGTGGGTCAGGGCGATGGCCACGTTGGTGGTGGCGGCTGCCGTCTGCAGGGGCGCGTGCACCAGCGGCTCCCAGATCACCGGCTTCCCGCTCAGCTCCCGGCCCATCGCCATCTGCTGCAGGTCCTGGATGTTGTGGGCCATGTCCTGGTCGTGCTTCACGATCTGCTGGATCATCTCGGTGTTCATGGGCCCCGAGCTGTGCTCGGCTCGCTTGCGGAGCAAGATGGAGTTCTTCTTCCCTGGGTTGGGGGGCAGGAGTGTCACCAACCCTGCTCTCGGGGACACTGCGGAGGGCAGGGTGGCAGCAGGGAAGGGACAGTAAAGACCAGTGTGCCAGGGGAAGCGAGACCCTGGGGAGAGTCTGGGCTGGGGCAGAGGAAGCAGCAGGGACAAAACACGGGAGTCCTGGCTCCAAAGGCTCCAGGATGGGGGCTGGGGTCCTGCTTGTCCTCCGCAGGCAAGGAGGGGCGAGGACAAGCAGCTGGCCAGCACCAGACAGTGCAAGTGTGGGGGGGTGATGGTTTCCCTATAGGCCTGTCCTATAGCACTGCCTTAGAGGACAGAGGGATCCTGGAGGCAGGCTCCTTGGCTGTGCTCCCCCTCATCCTCATTGCTGGGCGCTGTGGGCTGGGTGCTGTGACCCACAGGGTCTGTGATACCGTCACCTGTAGGGCCAGGGTGCCGTGGCCCCTGGGAGCGGGCACAGAGGGGTCAGTCACTCCTCACCTATGCGGTCCAGGCGGTCCATGGCCACCGTCTCGAAGGCCCTGCGCATCATGGGGTACTCCTCCAGCACCTCGTTGAAGTTGTCCACGGACAGGGAGTAGAGGCGGCAGTAGGTGTCGGCCCTCACGCTGGCCGTGCGCCTGCCCCGGGTCAGCAGGCAGATCTCTGCAGGGAGACGGGGCTGGGGGTCAGGGTGACGCTGCCATCCATCCCTTTCCCAGCAGGCAGAGTGGGAACAGGACTGCCTGGCACCCCAACACCCTGCACAGAGTGCAGCGCGGCTCGGGAGGAGGGACAGACCCCAGAGCCTGGACAGGCACAGCCACACCCATGGCCAGGAATGGCCTTTTCCTCCCTCCCCAGGCCATGTAGACCCAGGCCTGGCTGCTGTGATGGCCTGGCCTGTTTTCCTCTCAGACTTGTGTCTGTAACCTATAAACTGTCTCAGATGTTCTGATTTAAACACCCTCTCCTCCCTGGCAGTGGGGTGGTGGATGCCTGCTCTGCCCCAGACCTCAGCACTCCAGCTGCCCCTCTGCTCTCATCTGCTGAGCAAGGTACCCCAGGAGAGCATGGGGGCATCCTTCTGTGCCCCAGAGCCTGGGGTGAGGTGGATGCCAAGCCTTCAGCGCCGGGCAAGAGGGGATGGGGAGGCAGAAACCTCAGGGATGCCCCAGTTTCTTCCCCCCCGGCAACTCTCACCCCCCTCTGCTCTCCAGTCCCCCCAGCCCAGCCTCACCCCCGAAGTAGGAGCCATCAGACAGCTTTGTCTCCTTGTTGCCCTTGGTGAGGATGCTGACCACCCCGTGCTGGATGAAGTACATCTTCTTGCCCACGGTGCCCTCGCGGATGATGAAGTCCCCGGGCTGGAAGACCTCGAAGCGCAGCTTGGTCAGCATGGCAGTCACAAAGTTGGGGTCGGCATTGGCAAACAAGGGCATGTTGGCCACCAGGTTGCGGCAGTTGAAGTTGATGATCTCCTGGGGGGTGAGGAGCAGGGATGTCACCCAGCCTGGCCCCAGCAAGCACCAGCCCCTCTCCCCCAGGGCCAGCCATTTCAGGGTGCCTGCCCCCACCTCTTTGAGGGGCTCACTGAGCTCCCCCAGGATGTTCTCCTCGTCAAACATCTTGCCCTGGTAGCGGTGCTCGTAGTACTCGTGGATCCGCTGGCGCGTGTCCCCGGGCAGCTTGTGGAAGGACATGTACTGCTCCACTTGCTTGTACTGGGGGGACAAGGGGAACACACAGGGATGAGTTGGGACCCACTGCATGGCCAGACAATGCATCCACTCTCCTTGGTGGTGAGAAGTGAGGGCTCACCCCTGCTCCAGGGCCCCATTCCAAAAGGCCTCCTCCGGGGCAGAATGCAGAGGGTCCCAGGGGTTCCCAGGGCAGAGACGGGGATGGGGGTCTCACTGCATCAGGGTGAGACCTCAGCATGATGAACGGGGTGTCTCTATCCCAATGGGCAGCCTGAGGTCCCTCCCCACACCCCCAGGGTGAGTGGCAAGGGCGGAGACCCCTCTCTCTGGAATCAGCAGGGCGAGGCAGCTGTGCTGAGCTGGTTCTGGAGCCGGACCCGCTCGTGCCAGGGCTCTCCCCCCCGTGCTCCCCTGACCCCCCTGACCTTCTCCTGGTACTGGCGACGGGAGGAGTCCAGGGACTGGATGAGGGCGGTGGCGTGGCCGATGAACATGGCATAGCAGGTGGCCCCCACGATCATGCTGAGCATGGTGAGCCAGACGTCGGTCATGCCCTCGGGCGCCTGCTGCCCGTAGCCGATGCAGAGCATGTGGCTCATGGCCTTGAACAGGGCGTGCGAGTACTGCTTTCCCCACGAGTCGTTCTGCGGGCGAGGGACAGCGGCGCTGGGGGGGCTGTTGGAAGGAGCTGAGGGGCTGAACCCCTCCCCAGTCTCCCTTCTCTAAGCTGGGGAGTTCAGAACTCCGGTGAGAAAAGCGTTGCTGATGTGCCCAAGCCTAAAGGGTCAAGCTCTGCTCCAGGAGGCGGCACTGGGATGATGGAAGCCCTGAGGTGGCACCAGCTCCTGCTCCGGGGAGGAGGCAGGAGGCCCACTGTCCTATCCACCCCCTGAGGGATTCCCTGACTCCAGCAAGGTGGGCTGAGATGGGAAGTTGAGGCAAAGATTCCCTGTGCCCCATCTCACTGCTGTGACCAGAGAGATGCTGCTCAGCAGCACATGGCTCCAGGCAGCTCCAGCCTTGGAGGAGCAGGAGATATGTAACCAAATCCTCTCCCTCCTGTCTGGCAGATCCTGTCTGGAATCACCCCTGCCCAGGCACTCACCACCATGTGGTTCTTGGAGACCCAGCAGTCCTCAGGGAAGTCCTGCAGCATGGGCACCAGGAACTGGAGGCATCCATCCCAGTGGCACAGCAGCAGCATCATGCCAATGAGGTTGAAGATCCTCACCACGGCGCTGGCCAGGTCGTACGTCATGTGGAAGATCTGGGGGACAGGCAGGAGTGGAGCTGCAGAGAAACTCTTCTCCTAGAACAGTCCTTGGAGCCCCTCTGCCCTCCAGCCAGACACACCACACAGCCAGGGACCCCGACCAGGGGACCCCCGAGGGGTTCTCACCTCCTCCCACTGGTGGATGTAGCGGATGAGGCGCGAGAGGCGCAGCAGGCGCAGGAGGCTCAGGATCTTGGTGAAGCGGACGATGCGCAGGGCCCGCGCTGTCTTGTAGACGTCAGAATCCACCTGGGTCTCCAGGTCGACGATGAGGAAGATGTAGTCGACAGGGATGGAGGAAATGAAGTCGACCAGGAACCAGCTCTTCAAGTACTTCATTTTGATGGTGTGGGGGTCGAGGATGATCTCCGTGTTGTCCTCCACCACGATGCCTGTCCGGAAGTTCAGCACCAGGTCAGCCAAGAAGAAAGTGTCCGAGAGCACGTTGAAAACGATCCAGGGAGGGGTGTTCTCATCCTTGAAGAAGGTGATGCCCACGGGCAGGATGATCAAGTTCCCCACCATCAGGAGCAGCATGATGAGGTCCCAGTAAAACCTGCAGGGTGGGGACACGGGGATGGAGCGGGGCAGGGATGGAGGGGGGAGAGGCAGGACACAGGCAGGGTTAGACAGCAAAACCAGGCTTGAAGCTGGAGTCCAGCACAGCATGGAGAGGCAGGTGCTGAGGACACACGTGCCTGCCCACACACATGACTAAGACCCTGCTGCTTGGCTGGGACAGATGTGAGTAAACGTGTGTGGAGAGAAGCGATTTGGCGCCGGGCCAGGGGTCCAGGGGTGCAAATGTCACCTCTCGTGTGTGTGGGAGTGAGGGGCTGGAGCTCGAGGGTCTTGGCTGTCACTCTCATCTCCTACTGGCACGACAGTGCATGCACACGTGTGCCCCCAGCCCAAACTTGATGTGTGCCCAGTGGAGAACTCAGGGAGAATGTGGGCTTTGCTCCTTGGAGCTCCCGGAGCTCCCTGTCATCCGCCAGCTCCCCGCCACCACCCGGGATGGCTTAGCAGGATTTGGGATAAGCTTTGCTGGTTATGCAAACAGAGCCAAGCTCCTGGGGCGGCCGAGGGACTCGGGGAGGCTGTCAGGGTGAGCCAGGCTGCAGCCAAGCAAGGATAGACAATCCCAATACCAGGGGAAGGTGGGAGGAACGTCTGTCTCCAAAGGAGCTGCCAGTGCACACCGAGCAGGAGCTGCACAGCCCTGGGCCTGCAGCACCCCTCATCCACCTCCTTTTGCTGAGACTGGATGAGCTCAGAGGCTTTGGAGGAAAAGCCAAGAGATTCCAAGAGCAGCTGGTTATGTCAGGACATCCAGCATCCCCGTTCATATGCAAATGCCCCTGGGATGTTTTCATTCTTCAGGCAGACACATAACAGCCTTCCTCCACCAGGCTCGTGATTCCTGGGATCCCAGCTCAGAGCCTTCCCAGGCCCCTGGGAAAGCAAGTCCAGCTCCCACTTTCAGGTGCCCCCATTAGCCCCAGCTCTGGCTGTGGGTATAGACCCGAATCTCCAAAGGTGACCTCAGGACAACTCTTAGTACTGGTGGATCCAAACCAGCCTTGGCAGGGGATGGAAGTCTCTGGGTGTTTCCCACCCTGCACCCGCACTGGGACAGGGGTACTGGGATATCTGCAGGTGAGGGAAGGGAGGGGAGGGGAAGTCGTGGTGCCACAGGACGCTCCTTCAGTAAGAGAGCACCAAAAGCTGGCAAGGGAGCGGGGGACACCCCAAGGCTGGGAGCCACCCACGGGTCAGGAGAGACCCCAGGACCAGGAGTCACCTCAAGGTCAGGAGCCACCCCAGGGCCAGGAGCAACCCCAGGGTTGAGGAGCCCACCCCAAGGTCAGGAGCCACCCCAGGATCAGGAGCCTCTCGCAAATTAACACGTTCTTGCCACGTCCAGGGTTTGCTGGGTCAGCTGAGGAGACACCAGCCGAGGCAGGAGGGGCTGAGCAATTGCCTCCTCACCTCCACACTCTGCCCCAAGAAACACCATGTCCTGAGCAGGGAAACTGTCCCCACAGTGTCTGAACCTGCCCAGAGCTCTCGAGTCAGATTTAGGGTTAAGCTCTTTAGGACAGGCCCTGTCCTTCACTCGGTGTCAGGCCGAGCGCTCGGGGCCCTGATCTCCACGGCCTTTGTGTATCCCCATAATGTGATAAACACCGGTGTAATCCCCTCGGCTGTCCACCTGCCAGCTCCCCTCACGGCTCCGCTTGCACAAGCAGCTCCTGGCCAAGCTCAGGCTCACAAACTTTGGGATGGCTTCCCCGGGAAAAGGGCTCTCGGGGCTGGCAGCCCTGGGTGTTGTGCTGGGGCGGTGTGGCCGAGGCCCAGCGATGAGGGGAGATGGCTACAGGTGCCGTGGACCCGTGGTGGGTGCCAGCCCCACTCCGAGGTGCCCCCCAGGCTGAGGACATCAGCCGTGTCACAGCCTGCTGCGGGGAGATGACTGCCTGGCAGCTTCATCCCCCGTGGAGAAAGCCCACCCTATATGACTCAACATCCCCGTGACACCCAGTTCCTCCCACATCATCCATCCCCGAGCTCCCGCGGTGATCCCGGTGACACCGTGAGCCAGGCCCGGCTCCTCGCCGAGTGCCCAGCCCTGCTCAGCCGCGGGGTTCCATGTCCTGGGGGGGGTGGCGGCTGCTCAACCAAATTAAAAACAGCACCGAGAAGGGCGGGGGGAGCTGTCGGGGGCGAGGCACAGCCGGGCAGCCCCTGCGTCCGCCTCCGCACGCCCGGGGCCGGGTCAGCGGAGCTCCCGGCCTCGGCGGGGCTGTTGCTGCCCCCGGGGCACCGGGAACGCCGGGGGGGAAATGAGGCAGAACAGAGTTATCCGTGCGGGCGGGATAACCGGGGACGGGGAAACGGCTGGGACAGGGCGGCCCGGGGCCCCGGGGATGTGCGGCCGCCTCCGCGGAGGGATGCGGAGCCCCGGCCACCGGCACTTGTTGCCCCGACGGCGGCGGGGC
>NW_020936166.1:0-2366 GCF_003984885.1 Neopelma chrysocephalum
GGAGTGCAGTGCAGGTATATAGGGTGCCATAGAGATGTGAGGTGCCACACAGGTATGTGGTGCCATACAGGTGTGGGGTGCTGTGAGGGTGTGGGACATTACAGGTGTGGGGTGCCGTGCATTTGGCACGTTCTGTGCGTGTGGGGAGCCGCGCAGATTTGGGGTACAGCACAGGTATGGGGTTCAGTACAGGTGTGGGGTGCCATGTGGGTGTGGGTGCAATGAAGTTATGGGGTACAGAGCAGGTGTGGGTGCTGTGCAGGTGTGGGGTGCAGCACAGGTGTGGGGTGCCATGCACAGGTACAGGATTTCATGCACAGGTATGGAGTGCCGTGTGATTGTGGGGTTCAGTGCAGGTGTGGGGTGCAGCACAAGTGTGGGATGCAGTACAGGTATAAGGTGCAGTACAGGTGTGGGCTGCAGCACACATATGGGGTGTAAAGTAAAGAGTGGGGTGCAGCACAGATATGGAGTGCAGTAGAGGTATTGGGTGCAGTACAGGTATGAGGTGCAGTACAGGTATGGGGTGCCATACAGGTATGGGGTGCCATACAGGTATCGGGTGCAGTACAGGTATGAGGTGCAGCACAGGTATGGGGTGCAGCACAGGTATGGAGTGCAGCACAGGTATGGGGTGCCATACAGGTATGGGATGCAGTACAGGTATGGGGTGCATCACAGGTATGGGGTGCATCACAGATATGGGGTGCAGTACAGGTATGGGGTGCAGTACAAGAGTTGGGTGCAGCACAGGTGTGGGGTGCAGTACAAGAGTTGGGTGCAGCACAGGTGTGGGGTGCAGCACAGGTGTGAGGTGCAGCACAGGTGTGAGGTGCAGCACAGGTGTGGGTGCAGTACAGGTATGGGGTGCAGCACAGGTGTGGGTGCAGTACAGGTGTGGGGTGCAGCACAGGTGTGGGTGCAGTACAGGTATGGGGTGCAGTACAGGTGGAGTATACCATTCATCTGTGTGAGCGGGCGAGATCCCGGGTGCCGGGGGGGTCCAGCTCCCCACTGACCCCCGAGGGGACTCCGCAGGCGTGACCTGGGTGGGCACACGCGGTGGCCCCTTCCCCGGCCGCTGCCCGCAGCTCCTGCCCCGGCCTCCGCCCCGCAGATTGGCATCCGCCCCGAATCCCCCCGAATCCCCTAATCCCGGCTCACCCGAGTTAATTAATCCCTCCGTGGTGTCCGCTAATCCCCCTCCCCGCCGCCGGGGCGCGGGGGCTCGGGGCAGAGTCACCGGGCCCCCAGGGACAGGCGTCCTCGGGGACCGGGCACCGGGGGCGGGCAGGGGGGCTCTACCCTCACCCCCGGGGCTCCGCGGGGCCCCCACATTCCCGGGGCTCTGCCCTCACCCCCGGGGCGGGCAGCGGGGCTCTGCCCGCATCCTCAGGCTCTGTCCGTACCCTCGGGGCTCTGCCCTCACCCCCGGGGCTCTGCGGGGTCCCCGCACCCCCGGGACTCTGCCCTCACCCTGGGGCTCTGTCCGTACCCCCGGGGCTCTCTCGTGCCCTGGGACGCCGGTCCCTGCCCCGCCGCCTCAGCCGATGGGGCGTGGGACACAGGCTGGATGGAATAGCACTGGAATAGGAACAGGACACGGGACGCTGGCTGGAATTCATTCCCAAGGAATGCTCTTTCAGCCCTCGGCAGCCCCGCGGAGCGGCTCGGGGCCGGGCAGCCCCCGCGCCCCCTTAATCGGGCTGGCTGCGGGGTAATCTGAAATAATCAAATTAGAGAGAAACCGCTAATCAGCACTGAGCTCATCGTGTGTCACGGAGCCTAATTGCTGGGGGGGGCAGGGGGGCTGCCAGCAGTTCCCTGCGGGCAGGGGCTGCTCCGGAGGTGCGGGGCTGCCATGGGGAGAGTCGGCGGGGCACGGGGGGTGGCACCCGTGTCCTGCCTGTGACTGTGTCCTGTGTGCGCCCACATCCTGCCTGTGCCCTGCCTGACTCCTGCCTGTGCTTGCCTCCTGCCTGTGCTTGCCTCCTGCCTGCACCAGCATCGTGCCTGTGCCCTGCCTGACTCCTGCCTGTGACTGTGTCCTGTGTGCACCCACATCCTGCCTGTGCCCTGCCTGACTCCTGCCTGTGCTTGCCTGTGCCCTGACTGCACCTGGGCCTTGCCTGCATCCTGCCTATGCCTGTGTCCTGCCCATGTCCAGCTTGTGCCTGTGTCCTGCCTTCACCCTGCCTGTACCTGTGTTCTGCTTGCACCCTCATCCTGCCTACACCTGTGTCCTGCCTGCACCTTCATCCTTCCTGAGCCCTGCCTGTATCTGCACTCTATCTGCATTTGCGTCCTGCCTGTGCCCTACCTGCCCTTGTGTGCTGCCCGTGTCCCTGTCCTGCCTGCCCCCACAT
>NW_020936167.1:0-2481 GCF_003984885.1 Neopelma chrysocephalum
GGAGTGCAGTGCAGGTATATAGGGTGCCATAGAGATGTGAGGTGCCATACAGGTGTGGGGTGCTGTGAGGGTGTGGGACATTACAGGTGTGGGGTGCCGTGCATTTGGCACGTTCTGTGCGTGTGGGGAGCCGCGCAGATTTGGGGTACAGCACAGGTATGGGGTTCAGTACAGGTGTGGGGTGCCATGTGGGTGTGGGTGCAATGAAGTTATGGGGTACAGAGCAGGTGTGGGTGCTGTGCAGGTGTGGGGTGCAGCACAGGTGTGGGGTGCCATGCACAGGTACAGGATTTCATGCACAGGTATGGAGTGCCGTGTGATTGTGGGGTTCAGTGCAGGTGTGGGGTGCAGCACAAGTGTGGGATGCAGTACAGGTATAAGGTGCAGTACAGGTGTGGGCTGCAGCACACATATGGGGTGTAAAGTAAAGAGTGGGGTGCAGCACAGATATGGAGTGCAGTAGAGGTATTGGGTGCAGTACAGGTATGAGGTGCAGTACAGGTATGGGGTGCCATACAGGTATGGGGTGCCATACAGGTATCGGGTGCAGTACAGGTATGAGGTGCAGCACAGGTATGGGGTGCAGCACAGGTATGGAGTGCAGCACAGGTATGGGGTGCCATACAGGTATGGGATGCAGTACAGGTATGGGGTGCATCACAGGTATGGGGTGCATCACAGATATGGGGTGCAGTACAGGTATGGGGTGCAGTACAAGAGTTGGGTGCAGCACAGGTGTGGGGTGCAGTACAAGAGTTGGGTGCAGCACAGGTGTGGGGTGCAGCACAGGTGTGAGGTGCAGCACAGGTGTGGGTGCAGTACAGGTATGGGGTGCAGCACAGGTGTGGGTGCAGTACAGGTGTGGGGTGCAGCACAGGTGTGGGTGCAGTACAGGTATGGGGTGCAGTACAGGTGGAGTATACCATTCATCTGTGTGAGCGGGCGAGATCCCGGGTGCCGGGGGGGTCCAGCTCCCCACTGACCCCCGAGGGGACCCCGCAGGCGTGACCTGGGTGGGCACACGCGGTGGCCCCTTCCCCGGCCGCTGCCCGCAGCTCCTGCCCCGGCCTCCGCCCCGCAGATTGGCATCCGCCCCGAATGCCCCCGAATCCCCTAATCCCGGCTCACCCGAGTTAATTAATCCCTCCGTGGTGTCCGCTAATCCCCCTCCTCGCCGCCGGGGACGCGGGGGCTCGGGGCAGTCACCGGCCCCCCAGGGACAGGCGTCCTTGGGGACCGGGCACCGGGGGCGGGCAGGGAGGCTCTGCCCTCACCCCCGGGGCTCCGCGGGGCTCCCACATTCCCGGGGCTCTGCCCTCACCCCCGGGGCGGGCAGCGGGGCTCTGCCCGCATCCTCAGGCTCTGTCCGTACCCTCGGGGCTCTGCCCTCACCCCCGGGGCTCTGCGGGGTCCCCGCACCCCCGGGACTCTGCCCTCACCCTGGGGCTCTGTCCGTACCCCCGGGGCTCTCTCGTGCCCTGGGACGCCGGTCCCTGCCCCGCCGCCTCAGCCGATGGGGCGTGGGACACAGGCTGGATGGAATAGCACTGGAATAGGAACAGGACACGGGACGCTGGCTGGAATTCATTCCCAAGGAATGCTCTTTCAGCCCTCGGCAGCCCCGCGGAGCGGCTCGGGGCCGGGCAGCCCCCGCGCCCCCTTAATCGGGCTGGCTGCGGGGTAATCTGAAATAATCAAATTAGAGAGAAACCGCTAATCAGCGCTGAGCTCATCGTGTGTCACGGAGCCTAATTGCTGGGGGGGGCAGGGGGGCTGCCAGCAGTTCCCTGCGGGCAGGGGCTGCTCCGGAGGTGCGGGGCTGCCATGGGGAGAGTCGGCGGGGCACAGGGGGTGGCATCCGTGTCCTGCCTGTGACTGCGTCCTGCCTGCACCCACAACCTGCCTGTGCCCTGCCTGACTCCTGCCTGTGCTTGCCTCCTGCCTGTGCTTGCCTCCTGCCTGCACCAGCATCGTGCCTGTGCCCTGCCTGACTCCTGCCTGTGACTGTGTCCTGTGTGCACCCACATCCTGCCTGTGCCCTGCCTGACTCCTGCCTGTGCTTGCCTGTGCCCTGACTGCACCTGGGCCTTGCCTGCATCCTGCTTATGCCTGTGTCCTGCCCATGTCCAGCTTGTGCCCGTGTGCCGTCTTCACCCTGCCTGTACCCGTGTTCTGCTTGCACCCTCATCCTGCCTACACCTGTGTCCTGCCTGCACCTTCATCCTTCCTGAGCCCTGCCTGTACCTGCATCCTGCCTGTGCCTGTGTTCTGCCTGTGCCCTGCCTGAATCCTGCCCATGCTTGCCTCCTGCCTGCACCTGCATCCTGCCTGTGCCCACGTCCTGCCTGCACCTGTGTTCTGCCTGCACCTGCACCCTGCCTGTGTCCTGCCTGCATCTGCACTCTATCTGCATTTGCGTCCTGCCTGTGCCCTACCTGCCCTTGTGTGCTGCCCGTGTCCCTGTCCTGCCTGCCCCCACAT
>NW_020936168.1:0-384 GCF_003984885.1 Neopelma chrysocephalum
GCTCTTCCCCATTCCCACCATTTGGGGGCATTTCCCCCTTTCCCTCCTATTCCGAGCTGGGAAAGGGGACCAGGAGCAATTTCCAGGTCCCAGTGATAATTTGGGAATCTCCTTCCTTCCCTCAGTGACTTCCAGGTGACTGAGATCCTGTTTTCCCACCTTGGGAGATGCTCCAACTCCTGGAGCTCCTCATCTTGAACATCTCCAGACGCCCTTCCCCATTCCCACCATTTTGGGGCATTTCCACCTTTCCCTCCTATCCCAAGCCAGGAAAGGGGACTGGGAGCAATTCCGGGTGCCAGTGATAATTTGGGAATGTCCCTCCTTCCCTCAGTGACTGAGATCCTGTTTTCCCACCTTGGGAGATGCTCTTGGAGCTCCTGG
>NW_020936169.1:0-3418 GCF_003984885.1 Neopelma chrysocephalum
CCTTACTAAGACTGAAAAAGAGAACTATAAGCATTTGAAGAACTTATTGACTTGTAACGGCAAATCTACTAACAAAAAAGCCTTAAAATGCCTTTCTAAAGTTATGGCAAAGAATGATTTTAAGCTCCCGTTTTGTCTAACACCTAAAGATTGGGACTTATTAGGCAGACAGATTTGGATGGCTGCAAATTCCAACGATGAAGCAGCAGTACATGCCAACATAGCTTGGACTCATATCTTAACAATTCTTGAAATGCAACAAAAAGATTCTGAGCCCCAACGAGAAAACAGCGCAGCTCCCCTCCGGGGTCTAGGAGAGGGTGGGCGACTACAGATGCCGCGGGAAACAGGCGAGGAGGGGCGCGGAGATTCCGTTCGGCAGCCACCTCGGGCAGGATCCGTCCCTGCACCCCCCCCGCCGTGGTCGGGACATGGCGGAGCCGCGGACCCGGTCTCGGATACAGCAGGAGGCTTTGGAACTGGCCAGCCTCAGCCCCCTGCGCAGATCGGACCCGGAGCGGCAACCTCCCTCCTGAGCAGCATCGAAGCACCCCCGGCCCCGGCCCGGGCTCTCCCGCCGTGGCCGCCGGTGGAGCGAGGGGAGGAGAAGCCGCCCGCGGCCAGCTCCAGCCAGATCCCTGCCCGCACCCCCCCTCCTCCCCCTCCGAGAACGGGAGAGCCCGTCCCGCCGTTCCCGACACCGGGCTTTCCTCACCCGAATGATAACAACGCTTTAAGTATCCCTGCAGAGACACAGAACTTTATTTCATCGGCCCGGCAGCCCCCGACCGCCATCACCGCATGGTCAAACAATACAGGCGGGGATCTTCCAGCCTCCACCCACGCCGGAGCAGCGACCGGAATTTCCGCGTTCCCTATGGATGCCGAGCGGGACGAGATGACGTCACCGAACCCCCAGCCCTGCCTCTGCTCGGCACCAGCGACAGACAAGCCCCGGCTTTGCAGTTTTAACTCCTCTCAGCTACCTTCTGCAGCGTGCTGCGACATGCAGACAAACCAACAACTTCAGAACACCTCCACGACCAGACATCAGACTTCTTACAGCGTACAACTGGTTGCAACTGACCCAACAGAACCAGACTCATCAAACAACTTTAACGAATTTTCTCCCAATAATCCATTTTCAAATATGCCAAATAATTTTAACAATTCTGTTTCTCCAACTAACCCTTTTCTTTCTTCCACAGGAACCAACCATGCCAGTAATTACAATGGTATTAATAATATTGCTAGTCATGCTAATGGTTTAACTTTATTGCAGGCATATCCAGTATTCTACACCCCCAACGGACCCCCTGTATGGGACCCCTTAGCCATACCTATTATTAAAGATGCAAAAGAGGCAGTAACTACTTATGGTTTAAACTCAGCCTATGCGATGGGAATCCTAACATCGTTATTCGCAACTTTTATACTAACTCCAAATGATATAAAAGATATAATGAGAGCTTTGCTAAATAAGGTACAGGTATCATTGTTTTTAGATGAATGGCAAACCTTAATTAGAAAATATGCTCATGAAACCAGTACCACCTCCCGTAGACCCATACAAACCACCATACAAATGCTTTTTGGTGAGGGTCCTTATTCTGCAAATACAGATCAGGCAAAAATTCCCAAACAAGACTTAATTGCTACTAGAAATATGGCATTCCAAGCACTGCAATCAGTAGCTGATGCCTCTCAAACAGCTCCACCTTTCCATAATATAATTCAAAAACCTGATGAATCCTTTATTGACTTTGCAGAGCGATTAAAAGAATCTATAGAAAAACAAATAAATGGGAAAGAAGCACAAGATGCCCTGTTCTTGAAGCTAGCTATCTCCAGTTCAAATGCACAGTGTCAGCAGATACTCAGAAATCTTCATGACCCTACCCCCATCGATATGGTAAAAGCTTGTAAAGATATTAGCCCTACTGACAAATTAGCAAATATTTTGGTCCAAGCCCAAATGTCAATGTCCAGCAAATTAACTGAAGCTAACACACAATTGGGGAACCAAATTGCAGAAGCCACTCAGCAGATAGCAGAAAAAATGACCCAAGCCTTAGCAGCAGCCTTAGACCACTCCAAAGTGATATGCCATAATTGCAAACACCCAGCTCATAGGAAAGCTAACTGCCCAGAAGTTAAAACCCCCAATTCTCAAAAAACCATTCATCCAGGCCTTTGCCCCAGATGTAAAAAAGAGTTTCATTGGGTTAAACAATGTAGGTCCCTGTTTGACAAAAAGGGAAACCCACTCTCACGTAAGAAAAGCACTAAACGATCTGCACTCTCTTTTGGGAAATCTCAATTAGATACAATCTTTTTTTCGTTTCTCAACAGGTTTTTTACATGTTGTCAGAGTTGTGAGTTGCATACTTAAAGGAGTTAAACAATCACAAGTTGTTTTCACTGTTTAAAAAATTATTATTATTAATCCTACAGAGGAAACATCCTTTCTGCATGAGGATGTTTCGCCTGTTGAACATCATTTTGGAGCTTGAAAATTAAAAACGGGGGAGGCTAAGGTAAATACAAGGAATGATTCAGTCCTGTCCCCCTAATTGTTTGGGGAAGAGGGTACATTTTGCATTTCCACAGGAGCAGATTCAAGATGGTTACCATCCAGACTAGTAAGGATCCACCAAGAAGTCTAAAGCTTTGTTACAAAATCGTGCTGCAATAGATTTTCTCCTTCTAGTAAATGGCCATGGGTGTCAGGAGTTTGAAGGCCTCTGCTGCCTCAACTTCTCTGATCACTCCCAATCTATCCACTCCCAGATTAATCAGCTTAAATCCTTAGTTCATGAAATCAAACAATCTGATCCTCTGACCTTTGATGATTTTTTCAACTGGCTACCCTTTAAAGGCCTTTCCTCCACTGTTAAGAAAATTATTGTGGTCATTATACTGGGACTTTCCGTAGTGTTTCTCTTTATGTGTGTCTTTCCATGTCTACACAGTTGTGCCAGAACCTTTCAATCAGTAAAGGCATATCCTGCTTTAGAAAACAAAAAGGGAAGAGATGTGGCAATGGATGTTTGGAAAGAGTCCTGCCAAAGGTGGATTGATGAATCAGAAGTTTTTAATGTTGTTTAAACTCATGTTAAGAGGGCTCTTTACAGAGTCACTGCGTTTTCCCCTATACCTCCACTGTAAATCCCTTATCTCTCGGGCAGGAGTGTCCTGGGAAGATGTCCCAAGGTGTTCTCATTGGTCCTTTGTTAACCCCTTCCTTATTGGCTGTAAACCCCTTACCTTGATTGTGACCCCTCACCTGTGATTGGTCCCCAAGGGCTATATATAGCCCCCTCCCACATTAAACTCTCTCTTTCGTCCTTCCCTCCCTGGTGGTCTGTGTGTGCTCCGTGCGGGGTCACAGGGCCACGTGGTGAGGGGAGGGTGGAAG
>NW_020936170.1:0-433 GCF_003984885.1 Neopelma chrysocephalum
TGCTCCGTGCGGGGTCACAGGGCCACGTGGTGAGGGGAGGGTGGAAGGGCATACTCCTTCCAGGTGATGGACTGAAACGAGGCCTGAAGGATCTCCCCCATTCCAAATATCTACCATTAATGGTGCCCGCGTGGTGGGGCAGCGGCTGTTTTAACTCTTCTGTGAAGATTTGAGCAGCTTCAAGGCACAGGAGGGGGCGATCCTGTGTTCCGACGGTGGACCGGTGTCTAAGCGGAAAGGTATTAACAGACGGCATCACCACAAGAGAGCAGCCTGTTTTGAATACCTCAACCTTCCTGAGGACATCAGGTAAGGAGCAGACCCGGAATATTCCCTTATATAAAAAAAAAACAAAAACAAACAAACAAAAAAAAAGTGGGTATATCCCTTACTAAGACTGAAAAAGAGAACTATAAGCATTTGAAGAACTTAT
>NW_020936171.1:0-1451 GCF_003984885.1 Neopelma chrysocephalum
TGCTTGGAAAACAGGGATCAGAGCTCTAAAATAGCTTTTTTTTTCCCCAATAAAACCCGGGAATGAAACTCACTCTGTCTCCTTTTGGCCCCGCCGGTCCCGGATAGCCGGGAGATCCCTGGAATTAGAAGTAAACTCTGAAGATTAAACAGGAAATCACCCACGAGACCATGGATGCTCCATCCATGGAAGTGTCCAAGGGTAGGTTGGAGCAACCTGGGATAGTGGAAAGTGTTCCTGGGGTTGGAAGTGGATGGGATTTAAGGTCCTTCCCATCCAAACCATTCCATGATTTTAAGAAATGAGGGAGTTTAGGTTCCACCCTCGGTGCTTCCAGGTCTCTCTCCAGCTTAACCATTCCCAGACAAGGGAAATGTTGGATCCAGGAGGGAAAAAGAAGCTGCTGGATGTTCCTGGCACAGCCCAGCCCCAAATTCCAGTTCCAAATGGGGCCACAGAGTCCTTGGAGCCCCTTCCAGGGCCCAAAGGGGCTCCAGGAGAGCTGGAGAGGGACTGGGGACAAGGGATGGAGGGACAGGACACAGGGAATGGCTTCCCACTGCCAAAGGATATTGGGAAGGAATTCCTGGCTGGGAGGGTGGGGAGGGGCTGGAATGGAATTCCCAGACAAGTTGTGACTGCCCCTGGATCCCTGGAAGTGTCCAAGGCTGGGTTGGAGCAACCTGGGCTAGTAGAAGGTGTTGGGGTTGGAACTGGATGATCTTTAAGGTCCCTTCCAATCTAAACCATTCCATGATTCCAAATACTCACAACATCGCCTTGGACGCCCGGGAGACCCTGGAAAAACAGGGAGAGGGAGATATTTGAGGGCCACCCTCCCTCCTAAAGTGACACTGTGACAAAGTCAGTCCAAACAAACACCCACCGTGACTCCGGGGGCACCGGGAGGACCCGCCCGGCCCGGCCTGCCCGGCAGCCCGGGAATTCCATCCTTCCCAGGGAGTCCCTAAACGTAGGGAAAGAAACAACACGGGAAGGTCACGGCCTCGGATCTTCAAACCCCTTTCTGGAACTCTTGGGAGCATCCCCAAAAATTCCAGAGCTCACGCACAGAAAACACGTTTGTTCCCTTTTTTCCTGATTTTCAAAATCCAACCCGGAAGATCCCAAGAGAATTCTTTGCTGGAGCTCGTCCTTAATTCCAGTAATTTAGTTGTGGGTGGTGGCAGAGGGCAGGGTTAGATGGGATATTGGGAAGGAATTCCTGGCTGGGAGGGTGGGGAGGGGCTGGAATGGATTTCCCAGAGAAGCTGTGGCTGCCCCTGGATCCCTGGAAGTGTCCAAGGCTGGGTTGGAGCAACCTGGGATAGCGGGAGGTGTCCCTGGGGTTGGAACTGGATGGGATTTAAGGTCCCTTCCCACCCAAACCATTCCAGGATTTTAAGAAATGAGGGGGTTTAGGATCCACCCTCGGTGCTTCCAGGTCTCTC
>NW_020936172.1:0-1462 GCF_003984885.1 Neopelma chrysocephalum
TGCTTGGAAAACAGGGATCAGAGCTCTAAAATAGCTTTTTTTTTCCCAATAAAACCCGGAATTGAAACTCACTCTGTCTCCTTTTGGCCCCGCCGGTCCCGGATAGCCGGGAGACCCCTGGAATTAGAAGTAAATTCTGAAGATTAAACAGGAAATCACCCACAAGACCATGGATGCTCCATCCCTGGAAGTGTCCAAGGGTAGGTTGGAGCAACCTGGGATAGTGGGAGGTGTCCCTGGGCTTGGAATTGGATGGGATTTAAGGTCCTTCCCATCCAAACCATTCCATGATTTTCAGAAATGAGGGGGTTTAGGATCCACCCTCGGTGCTTCCAGGTCTCTCTCCAGCTTAACCATTCCCAGCCAAGGGAAATGTTGGATCCAGGAGGGAAAAAGAAGCTGCTGGATGTTCCTGGCACAGCCCAGCCCCAAATTCCAGTTCCAAATGGGGCCACAGAGTCCTTGGAGCCCCTTCCAGGGCCCAAAGGGGTTCCAGGAGAGCTGGAGAGGGACTGGGGACAAGGGATGGAGGGACAGGACACAGGGAATGGCTTCCCACTGCCAGAGGATATTGGGAAGGAATTCCTGGCTGTGAGGGTGGGGAGGGGCTGGAATGGATTTCCCAGAGAAGCTGTGGCTGCCCCTGGATCCCTGGAAGTGTCCAAGGCCGGGTTGGAGCAACCTGGGATAGTAGAATGTGTTGGGGTTGGAACTGGATGATCTTTAAGGTCCCTTCCAATCTAAACCATTCCATGATTCCAAATACTCACAACATCGCCTTGGACGCCCGGGAGACCCTGGAAAAACAGGGAGAGGGAGATATTTGAGGGCCACCCTCCCTCTTGAGTGACACTGTGACAAAGTCAGTCCAAACAAACACCCACCGTGACTCCGGGGGCACCGGGAGGACCCGCCCGGCCCGGCCTGCCCGGCAGCCCGGGAATTCCATCCTTCCCAGGGAGTCCCTAAACGTAGGGAAAGAAACAGCACGGGAAGGTCACGGCCTCGGATCTTCAAACCCCTTTCCGGAACTCTTGGGAGCATCCCCAAAAATTCCAGAGCTCACGCACAGAAAACACGTTTGTTCCCTTTTTTCCTGATTTTCAAAATCCAACCTGGAAGATCCCAAGAGGATTCTTTGCTGGAGCTCGTCCTTAATTCCGGTAATTTAGTTGTGGGTGGTGGCAGAGGGCAGGGTTAGATGGGATATTGGGAAGGAATTGCTGGCTGGGAGGGTGGGGAGGGGCTGGAATGGAATTCCTAGAGAAGCTGTGGCTGCCCCTGGATCCCTGGAAGTGTCCAAGGCCAGGTTGGAGCAACCTGGGATAGTGGGAGGTGTCCCTGGGGTTGCAACTGGATTGGCTTTAAGGTCCCTTCCAACCCAAACCATTCCAGGATTTTCAGAAATGAGGGGATTTAGGATCCACCCTCGGTGCTTCCAGGTCTCTCTCCAGCTCAACCA
>NW_020936173.1:0-323 GCF_003984885.1 Neopelma chrysocephalum
GGAGAGGGACTGGGGACAAGGCCTGGAGGGACAGGACACAGGGAATGACTTCCCAGTGCCAGAGCACAGGGATAGATGGGATATTGGGAAGGAATTCCTGGTTGGGAGGGTGGGGAGGGGCTGGAATGGAATTCCTAGAGAAGCTGTGGCTGCCCCTGGATCCCTGGAAGTGTCCAAGGCCAGGTTGGAGCAACCTGGGATAGTGGGAGGTGTCCCTGGGGTTGCAACTGGATTGGCTTTAAGGTCCCTTCCAACCCAAACCATTCCAGGATTTTCAGAAATGAGGGGGTTTAGGATCCACCCTCGGTGCTTCCAGGTCTCTC
>NW_020936174.1:0-450 GCF_003984885.1 Neopelma chrysocephalum
GGAGAGGGACTGGGGACAAGGCCTGGAGGGACAGGACACAGGGAATGGCTTCCCAGTGCCAGAGGGCAGGGATAGGTGGGATATTGGGAAGGAATTGTTGGCTGGGAGGGTGGGGAGGGGCTGGAATGGGTTTTCCAGAAGAGCTGTGGCTGCCTCTGGATCCCTGGAAGTGTCCAAGGTTGGGTTGGATCAACCTGGGATAGTGGGAGGAGTCGTGGTTGGAACTGGCTGATCCCCGAGGTCCCTTCCCACCCAACCCATTCCATGATATTCCTTATCCAAGGGGCTGGATAACTGGTGGACTCACCCTCTCCCCCTTCTCCCCCTTCGTGGTGGAGCCGTTTGGGTCGGAGCCTCTGGGAGCTGCCGGAGCCTTGGAGCTCTTCCAAGGAAAAGGAAAACGAGGGGAAAAATAATGATCGGGAAATCAAATCCATCAGAAGATGCCAA
>NW_020936175.1:0-504 GCF_003984885.1 Neopelma chrysocephalum
TTCCAGTTCCAAATGGGGCCACAGAGTCCTTGGAGCCCCTTGCAGGGTCTAAAGGAGAGCTGGAGAGGGATTTGGGACAAGGCCTGGAGGGACAGGACACAGGGAATGGCTTCCCAGTGCCAGAGGAAAAATGGGATATTGGGAAGGAATTCCTGCTGGGAGGGTGGGGAGGGGCTGGAATGGATTTCCCAGAGAAGCTGTGGCTGCCCCTGGATCCCTGGGAGTGTCCAAGGCCGGGTTGGAGCAACCTGGGATAGTGGAAGGTGTCGGGGTTGGAACTGGCTGATCCCCGAGGTCCCTTCCCACCCAACCCATTCCATGATATTCCTTATCCAAGGGGCTGGATAAGTGGTGGACTCACCCTCTCCCCCTTCTCCCCCTTCGTGGTGGAGCCATTTGGGTTGGAGCCTCTGGGAGCTGCCGGAGCCTTGGAGCTCTTCCAGGGAAAAGGAAAACAAGGGGAAAAATAATGATCGGGAAATCAAATCCATCAGAAGATGCCAA
>NW_020936176.1:0-524 GCF_003984885.1 Neopelma chrysocephalum
AATCACAGACTCAGTCAGGGAATCACAGGGAAACCAGCCCTTGCTCCAACCCCGCCGTGGTTCCCAGCCCATGGCACTGATGCCACATCCAGTCTGGGCTTAAAATCCTGCACCATCCATTCCCTCTCCATCCCAGCCTCGGGCAGGGAGGCTTTTGAGCCCATGTACATCTGCATCAGGTATGGGGGGGCTGAAAAATTCCAATATCCCAGTTCCCAGGCGGGGATCACAGAACCATGGGATCAGCCAGGTTAGAAAAGCCCTCTGAGATCATCAAATCTAATCTTTGATCCGACCCCGCCGTGGTTCCCAGCCCATGGCACTGATGCCACATCCAGTCCGTCCTTAAAATCCTGCACCATCCACTCCCTCTCCATCCCCTGGGCCCATGTACATCTACATCAGGTATGGGGGGCATGAACAATTCCAATATCCCAGTTCCCAGGCGGGGATCACAAAATTACAGGATCAGCCAGGTTGGAAAAGCCCTCTGAGATCATCAAATCCAACCTTTGCTCCAACCC
>NW_020936177.1:0-1280 GCF_003984885.1 Neopelma chrysocephalum
TTGGAAAAGCCCTCTGAGATCATCAAATCCAACCTTTGCTCCAACCCTGCCCGTGGCACTGATGCCACATCCAGTCTGTTCTTGAACACCTCCAGGGATGGAGAATCCACCCCCTCCCTGGGCAGCCCATTCCAATGGCTGGTCACTCTCTCTGGAAAGAATTCCTTCCTAATATCCAACCTAAACCTCCCCTGGCACAGCTTGAGACCCTCCTGTCCTGCTGCTGGTTCCTGGGAGCAGAGCCTGACCCCCCCCTCCTGTCAGGGAGTTGTGCAGAGTGAGAAGGTCTCCCCTGAGCCTCCTCCTCTCCAGGCTGAGCCCCCCCAGCTCCCTCAGCCTCTCCTCATGGGAATTGTGCTCCAGACCCTTCCCCAGCCTCGCTGCTCTTCCCTGGCCCTGCTCCAGCCCCTCCATGTCCTTCCTGAGCCGAGGGCCCAGAGCTGGACACACTCCAGGTGAGGCCTCCCAGGGGCACAATCCCTGCCCTGCTCCTGCTGCCCCCCTGATCCCGAGCCAGGCCGGGATCCATCAGCCCTCTTGTCCCCCTGGGCACACTCTGGCTCCTGTTCAGCTCCCTGTCAATCCCAAATCCCAGCTCCCTTCCTGCCTGGCTGCTCTCCAGCCCCTCTGTCCCATCCTGGAGCTGCCGGGGGTTGTTGTGACCCTTGGCCTGGTTGAACCTCATCCCATTGGAATCAGCCCCTGGATCCAGCCTGTGCAGGTCCCTCTGCAGAGCCCTCCTGCCTTCCAGCAGATCCACTCCCCCCAGCTTGGGGTCACCTGCACATTTGCTGGTGGTTCACTTGATCCCCTCACCCTGATCAATAATAAAGACATTAAACAGGACTGGGCCCAACACTGATCCCTGGGGACACCCATGTTGTAGATGGCGGGAATAGAATACACGACCATAGAATTGATCATGACTAATCCAACTTTATTGCTGCAGGCTTTGTGCTTATAAAGGTTAATAATCAGCCTCATACATATTACAAGCGCAGGCTCATCATTGGCTTCTAATTACCTAAGTTATATTTGTGCAAATGCTGTTTCTTTCCCATTCTTATGGTTACTTATTTGCTATTTGTTCTGCTTTCCCATCTGCTTTCTTCTATTCTTCTGTCACGTGCACAGTTTCCCAGAGATACAGTGACCTTCGAGCAGTTTTCCTTTACCGTGGGACCAGAGCTATCGTGTCTCTCTCATGGCCTCTTTCTATCAACCATGTCTCTCTAATACTTTCCACAGTATTTTCCACACTTCCCCCGTTTTCTTTTGAT
>NW_020936178.1:0-1502 GCF_003984885.1 Neopelma chrysocephalum
AATCACAGACTCAGTCAGGGAATCACAGGGAAACCAGCCCTTGCTCCGACCCCGCCGTGGTTCCCAGCCCATGGCACTGATGCCACATCCAGTCTGGGTTTAAAATCCAGCACCATGTGCTCCCTCTCCATCCCAGCCTTGGGCAGGGAAGCTTTTGAGCCCATGTACATCTGCATCAGGTATGGGGGGCCTGAACAATTCCAATATCCCAGTTCCCAGGCAGGGATCACAGAACCACGGGATCACTGGGTTGGAAAAGCCCTCTGAGATCATCAAATCCAACCTTTGCTCCAACCCTGCCCGTGGCACTGATGCCACATCCAGTCTGTTCTTGAACACCTCCAGGGATGGAGAATCCACCCCCTCCCTGGGCAGCCCATTCCAATGGCTGGTCACTCTCTCTGGAAAGAATTCCTTTCTAATATCCAACCTAAACCTCCCCTGGCACAGCTTGAGACCCTCCTGTCCTGCTGCTGGTTCCTGGGAGCAGAGCCTCACCCCCCCTCCTGTCAGGGAGTTGTGCAGAGTGGGGAGGTCTCCCCTGAGCCTCCTCCTCTCCAGGCTGAGCCCCCCCAGCTCCCTCAGCCTCTCCCCACGGGAATTGTGCTCCAGACCCTTCCCTGGCCCTGCTCCAGCCCCTCCATGTCCTTCCTGAGCCGAGGGCCCAGAGCTGGACACAGCACTGCAGGTGAGGCCTCCCAGGGGCACAATCCCTGCCCTGATCCTGATCCCGAGCCAGGCCGGGATCCATCGGCCCTCTTGGCCCCCTGGGCACACTCTGGCTCCTGTTCAGCTCCCTGTCCATCCCAAATCCCAGCTCCCTTCCTGCCTGGCTGCTCTCCAGCCCCTCTGTCCCATCCTGGAGCTGCCGGGGGTTGTTGTGACCCTTGGCCTGGTTGAACCTCATCCCATTGGAATCAGCCCCTGGATCCAGCCTGTGCAGGTCCCTCTGCAGAGCCCTCCTACCTTCCAGCAGATCCACTCCCCCCAGCTTGTGGTCACCTGCACATTTGCTGGTGGTTCACTTGATCCCCTCACCCTGATCAATAATAAAGACATTAAACAGGACTGGGCCCAACACTGATCCCTGGGGACACCCCTGTTGTAGACGGCGGGAATAGAATACACGACCATAGAATTGATCATGACTAATCCAACTTTATTGCTGCAGGCTTTGTGCTTATAAATTTTAATAATTAGCCTCATACATATTACAAGCGCAGGCTCATCATTGGCTTCTGATTACCTAAGTTATATTTGTGCAAATGCTGTTTCTTTCCCATTCTTATGGTTACTTATTTGCTATTTGTTCTGCTTTCCCATCCGCTTTATTCTATTCTTCTGTCACGTGCACAGTTTCCCAGAGATACAGTGACCTTCGAGCAGTTTTCCTTTACCGTGGGACCAGAGCTATCGTGTCTCTCTCATGGCCTCTTCCTATCAACCATGTCTCTGTAATACTTTCCACAGTATTTTCCACACTTCCCCCGTTTTCTTTTGAT
>NW_020936179.1:0-440 GCF_003984885.1 Neopelma chrysocephalum
CTTTATTTTTTTCTCTTTTTTCTTTGGAATTTTGCCTTTATTTTTCCACCTATTTTTCCTTTAAAATTTCACCTCAAAAATCCCCATTTTTCCCATTTTATATTTTTATTTTCTCTCTGATTTTTCTTCTGGAATTTTCCCTTTAAAACCTTTATTTTTCCCTCTTTTTTCTTTCCAATTTTCTCTTTAATACTTTCTATTTTTCCCCCTTTTTTCTTGGGAATTTTCCCTTTATTTTTCCCTATTTTTCCTTTGGAATTTTCCCTTCATTTTTCCCAATTTTTCCCTCGAGTTTTCCCTTCATTTTTCCTTATTTTTCCTCTGGAATTTTCCCTTTATTTTTTCCTCTTTTTCCTCTGGAATTTTCCCTTTCTTCCCTCTTTTTTCCACCTATTTTTCCTCTGGAATTTTCCCTTTAAAATCTTCTATTTTTCCCTCTT
>NW_020936180.1:0-507 GCF_003984885.1 Neopelma chrysocephalum
CTCTGGAATTTTACCTTTATTTTTCCCTATTTTTCCTCTGGAATTTTACCTTTATTTTTCCCAATTTTTCCTCTGGAATTTTCCCTTTAAAACCTCTTTTTTTTCCCTATTTTTCCTTTAAAATTTCACCTCAAAAATCCCCATTTTTCCCATTTAATTTTTTATTTTCTCTCTGATTTTTCCTCTGGAATTTTCCCTTTAAAACCTTTATTTTTCCCTCTTTTTTCTTTCCAATTTTCTCTTTAATACTTTCTATTTTTCCCCCTTTTTTCTTGGGAATTTTCCCTTTATTTTTCCCTATTTTTCCTTTGGAATTTTCCCTTCATTTTTCCCAATTTTTCCCTCGAGTTTTCCCTTTATTTTTCCCATTTTTTCCTCTGGAATTTTCCCTTTAAAACCTCTTTTTTTTCCCCAATTTTTCCTCTGGAATTTTCCCTTTATTTTTCCCTATTTTTCCCTCTTTTTCCTCTGGAATTTTCCCTTTAAAATCTTCTATTTTTCCCTCTT
>NW_020936181.1:0-1013 GCF_003984885.1 Neopelma chrysocephalum
CTCTGGAATTTTACCTTTATTTTTCCCTATTTTTCCTCTGGAATTTTCCCTTTATTTTTCCCTCTTCTTCCTCTGGATTTTTCCCTTTAAAACCTCTTTTTTTTTCCTCTTTTTCCTTTAAAATTTCACCTCAAAAATCCCCATTTTTCCCATTTAATTTTTTATTTTCTCTCTGATTTTTCCTCCGGAATTTTCCCCTTTCAAGTCCATTTCTTTATCCCAATTTTTCCTTGGAATTTTCCCTCTGGAATTCCCCTTTAAAACCTCCATTTTCCCCCCTTTTCCCTTCAAAAATCCCCTTTAAAACCTCAATTTTTCCCCTATTTTTCCTCTGGAATTTTCCCTTTAAAACCTTCATTTTTCCCTCTTTTTTCTTTGGAATTTTCCCTTTAAAACCTTTATTTTTTCCCTCTTTTTTCCCTGGAATTTTCCCTTCATTTTTCCCAATTTTTCCAAGGAATTTTCCCTTCATTTTTCCCAATTTTCCCCGGGAATTTTCCCTTCATTTTTCTAATTTTTCCCAGGAATTTTTCCTTCATTTTTCCCAATTTTTCTCTGGAATTTTCCCTTCATTTTTCCCAATTTTTCCCTCGAATTTTCCCTTCATTTTTCCCAATTTTTCCTTCATAATTTTGCCCTTTAAAACCTTTATTTTTCCCTCTTTTTCCTCTGGAATTTTCCCTTTATTTTTCCCTCTTTTCCCTCTGGAATTTTCCCTTTAACACCTTTATTTTACCTCTGGAATTTTACCTTTAACACCTTTATCTCCCCCTATTTTTTCTCATAATTTCACCTTTTTAAATAATTTTTTCCTCCCAATTTTTTCCTCTGGAATTTTCCCTTTAACACCCTCTTTTTTTCCCCAATTTTTTCCCTCTGGAATTTTCCCTTTAAAACCTTTATTTTTTTTCTCTTTTCCCCTCAAAATTCCCCCTTTAATCCCTTTATTTTTGTCTCTTTTCCCTTCAAAAATCCCCTTAAAAATCTCATTTTTTCCCCCTTTTTTCCCCAAA
>NW_020936182.1:0-1214 GCF_003984885.1 Neopelma chrysocephalum
GCCCCTGCCAAGGCCTCACCACCCTTTCCAGGGACAAATTCCTCCTCCTGTCCCACCTGAGCCTCCCCTGGCACAGCTGGAGGCCGTTCCCTCTCCTCCTGTCCCTTGTTCCCTGGCAGCAGAGCCCGACCCCCCCTGGCTCCAATGTCCTTCCAGGGAATTTTTGGGATCCAGAAGGTCCCCCCTGAGCCTCCTTTGCTCCAGGCTGAGCCCCCCCCAGCTCCCTCAGCTGCTCCTGCTGCTCCAGCCTCTTCCCAGCTCCGTTCCCTTCCCTGCACACGCTCCAGCCCAAATTGTCTCCATTCCCACCCAGGAGCTGCTGGATGGAAATGACCTGGAGCAATGATGGAATCAGGGAATGGTTTAGGATTGAAAAACCCTCCAAGATCATGGAGTCCAACCATCCCCAGCACTGCCAAGGCCACCACTGCTCCCTGTCCCCAAGTGCCACATCCACAGGGCTTGGAAATCCCTCCAGGGATGGGGACTCCACCCTGTGCCAGGGCTGGACAGCCCTTTCCAGGGAGAAATTTTCCCAATATCCATTTTAAACTTCTCCTGGCACAGCTGGAGGCCGTTCCCTCTCCTCCTGTCCCTTGTTCCCTGGGAGCAGAGCCCGATCCCCCCGGCTCCAACCTCCTTCCAGGGAATTTTAGGGATCCAGAAGGTCCCCCCTGAGCCTCCTTTGCTCCAGGCTGAGCCCCACCAGCTCCCTTTTCTGTCCCTTTTCTGTGCTTTCTCCAAAAACTCTGTTGTTCCTAAACCTGCTGGGCTGATTTCTCATTTGATTTACATTGTTGTGAATGAAGAGTAAGAGCTGCATCCAACCAGGACAAGATTCCTGCCCTGGAAACTGGAGTCATGTTCTTCCTGCTTCAATTCTGGAATATTCCCATTGCCTCAATCCTTCCTTTTTGTGCAACTCCTGCTGTATATAAACAAACAGCATCAAAAGACTTAAACTCTGAGATGCAGCCTCAGCTCTACATTTCATTTTTAACATATAATATCAACCATTTAACGTTTCTAATTAAACCATATTTAATGTAAACCATCAGGATTTCATCTCCACTTGTACAATTAAGATGTCACACATGAATAGTGGAAGAGATTTGATATTAAGAGAGTCACACCCAGCTTGAATTTTACGGAATAGGTGCCAAAAATTCACAGTGCAACGAGTGTTTCACCTTGAGAATGGGTTCACAGTTTGC
>NW_020936183.1:0-528 GCF_003984885.1 Neopelma chrysocephalum
TGTCCCTTTTCTGTCCCTTTTCTGTCCCTTTTCTGTCCCTTTTCTGTGCTTTCTCCAAAAACTCTGTTGTTCCTAAACCTGCTGGGCCGATTTCTCATTTTATTTACCTTGTTGTGAATGAAGAGTAAGAGCTGCATCCAACCAGGACAAGATTCCTGCCCTGGAAACTGGAGTCATGTTCTTCCTGCTTCAATTCTGGAATATTCCCATTGCCTCAGTCCTTCCTTTTTGTGCAACTCCTGCTGTACATAAACAAACAGCATCAGAAGACTTAAACTCTGAGATGCAGCCTCAGCTCTACATTTCATTTTTAACATATAATATCAACCATTTAACGTTTCTAATTAAACCATGTTTAGTGTAAACCATCAGGATTTCATCTCCACTTGTACAATTAAGATGTCACACATGAATAGTGGAAGAGATTTGATATTAAGAGAGTCACACCCAGCTTGAATTTTACGGAATAGGTGCCAAAAACTCACAGTGCAACGAGTGTTTCACCTTGAGAATGGGTTCACAGTTTGC
>NW_020936184.1:0-360 GCF_003984885.1 Neopelma chrysocephalum
AGGTGACCCCAAAACTCGCCCCAAAATCCCCTTTTGAGACCCCAAACCACCCCTAAATGACCCCAAACCACCTCTAAATGACCCCAAATCATCCCCAGGTGAGCTCAGGTGACCCCCAGATCCCCTTTTGAGACCCCAAACCACCCCCAGGTGAGCTCAGGTGAGCACAGGTGACCCCAAAACTCCCCCAAAATCCCCTTTAGAGACCCCAAACCACCCCTAAACGACCCCAAACTGCCCCTGGGTGTGCCCAGGTGCCCTCACCTGTGCCCAGGTGTGCCCAGGTGAGTCCCAGGTGAGCTCAGGTGAGCACAGGTGACCCCAAAACTCGCCCCAAAATCCCCTTTTGAGACCCCAAAC
>NW_020936185.1:0-20119 GCF_003984885.1 Neopelma chrysocephalum
CTGGAATGTTTCCCAACTCTCTGGACAACTTGTCCCAGTGTTTTACCACCCTCGTTGTAAAAAACTTCTTAATAGTTAATCTAAATTAATCCTCTTTAATTTAAAACCATCCTCCCTTTTCCTGCCAATGTGTGGTGGAAAGCACTGCCCATTGTTCCCACTTTTCAACCCCGTGGTGATGTAATGTCAGGATTTGTTCCCTCCCCTGGGAAAGGAGCTCACACCTCGTTATTTGTGAAGGTCTGATGGCCATGAAGGTCTCAGATGAGTAATTGCTGCTGCTGCTGCTGCTGCTGCTGCTGCCACCACGCTCTCTGAGCATAAATAAGGCACAGAAGGAAAAGCAGAGGCCACACCAACTCTCTCTGCTCCAGTGGTGCCAAGTCCAGTTGTTTCACTGAGCAAAGAAAAACATGGAATAACCCCCTCCATCCTGAGCTTGATTGGGAGTTTCCTGCTTTTGTTTCAGACCTATGAAAGTCCTCAGGAACCCAAAAGCTACCCCGTTCCTCCCACACACTCATATCTCAAGCCTGAGTAAGGGCTGCTGCCCTTTCCATCCCATCCCATCCCATCCCATCCCATCCCATCCCATCCCATCCCATGGCTGAGCTCTGGAAACCAACCTGAGATTGAACTGGGCAGCCAAAGAGTGCTAATGGAGTTGTGGGCTCTTCCCAAGGCCTCTGAGGGGTCGTGGGCTCTGCAGCAGGTCCTGCAGGCCAGGATGGTCCTTGGCTGCTTTTCTCTGTTTCCATGCTAAATGTCTTCCCAGGTTTCCTGTGCTCTACCCGCATCTTCTCTGCCATTGACTGGAGTTACTCCCAGGTGTCCTTGCCCCAAAATAATCCCATAACTGGGCCAACAGAGGCTTCTGCAGGAAAACACTGCCTTGTGCAAGGGCTGTCTCCAAACACAGAAGGTCCAAAGCTGGGACGTGAATCATTGTCACCAAATCAGCCAAAAATGTGATTTGTGCCACAAAGCACGTGCCAAGGGCCTCAAAGTGGGCACTGCTGTAGGTGAGGAATCTTTCCACCCTCAGTGATTTATCAGATCCCACCAGCACCTTGGGTTTAGGGTTTAAGGGCTGTTTCTCCACCCAGCACAGCTCTTGGTCCTGGGAGCCTCAACTCTTCCCAGTGATGGATTTCACTCTGAGGCCCTGTTGCCACGTTCTGGCTGTGCCCTGCAGCACACAAAGGGTTACTGTGCCGCCAAGCAGCTCGTGGTGGGGCAGGGACATACAAGGAAAGCATTAATCCCAAGGAAAAATGTGAGGAATGTCACCCTCTGCAAAATCAAACCCTTGTTATCAGTTTGAAAGGACCATTCTGGGAAGGGCCGGGGGTTTTTCTCAGACCTCCATCAAGTCCACACCACTGGCATGAGGCCTGAGTGACCTCTCACCCCGCAGACCTGGGGCTTTCATGGTCACTGGTCACCCTCTGAGGGCAGTGACAGGGACCTCACTGCTTGGTCACGTCCCCTGGGACCTTCCAGGGCTGCGGGAATTTGGAGACTCAAAAATCAAGGTCACAACACTTCAGGTTTGAAAGCATCCCCACGGTGGGAGGGCTGGTTCCTGCAGGGACTGGAGAGACTGGGTGAGGGTCTGAAGGACAGATGAGGGACACCATTGTCTCCACACCTGAGAGAAGGGATGGCACAACAGTGGGGAAGAGCTTGGACAGGTTGTGGGAAGGAACAGAGTTCCCAAGGGCCAGAAGGAGGGTTGGACCAGCACTGCTGTTCTGAGTCAGCTCCCAAGCCTTCTTTCTCTGAAATGACAGGGTTCAATGTTCTCCTTTCCTTCAGTTTGTGGTCAGATGGGAGCATCCCCACAGCACAAGTAGCTTCTCATGGTCCTCTCTGAGAAGAATATCCTTGAGAAACTTCCAGGCACGTAGAGGGACTTCAAAAGGTCGGAGAACCACAGAATGGTTTGGGTTGGAAGGGACCTTTAAAGACCATCTTGTCCAATCACCTGCAATGAGCAGGGACACCTTCCACTAGCCTACATTGCTCCAAGGCCCTTCCAACCTGGCCTTGGACAATTCCAGGGATCCAGGGGCATCCACTTGCTGTTGGCAGGAATAGAAACTACAAGTAGGAATGGACACTACAATTTCCAGTACATTCCACTTATAGTTCCAGTCAGTTCTACACCTCCCTCCCACAAGTCCACACACAACCTCAGATCTTTTCCTCCTCAGTGTTCCAGCTTCCACCCCACAAAGCCCTCTCAGTTTGCCTCCTGTTCTGGTGGTAACTTCAATTGTCCCTGGAGGAGGTTAAGGGTGGACATCCAGGCTCTCCCGGTCCTTTCCAGTAGCTGAAAGGCAAAAATCCACCCCCTGTCTGGGAGTTCTGATCCTTGGTAATTCTGGCTGAGCACTGAGCAGGGATTTGGAACGAGATGAGCTTTAAGGTCCCTCTCAAACCAAACCATTCCAGGATTTTGTGCAGGGCTGTGACTCCTGCCCTCCGTTCACCATCAGATGGCAGAAGGAGCTTCTTCCTCTCTGAGCTTTAAACCACAGCTCTGAGGTCCCTTCACACCCAGAGAGGTCTTGGAGAAGTGTTTCAGTTGCTGGTGGAAGGGTTTTTTTTCCAGTTCCATAAGTTCTATAAAACAGGGGTTATATCCCTGAGGATAAAGGTGGTACAGGAGCCAAATTGTGCCCTCCAGCTTCTCTGAGACAAAACAAGTTCCAGTTTAAGGAGCTGAGATACAATCTTGGAATCATGGAATGGTTTGAGTTGGAAGGGACCTCAAGACCATCTTGTTCCAATCCCCTGCCCTGGGCAGGGACACCTTCCACTGTCCCAGGTTGCTCCAACCTGACCTTGAACACTTCCACGGATGGAGCATCCTCTTCCATGTCTGTTATCCAAGGTTTTGGGGTCTTTTTTTTCCCCACTGTGGACTCAGGTGAAATCAACATTTCTTTTTTGACAGCAGAGCCTTTTCCAGCCAGACACAGAAGGGCAGAAATGCAACATTATTTTTTCCATGAACCTTTAATGACGGCCCCAGGCTGATTGTCTGAGGATTTATGAATTTCTTTTCACATATGGGAGATAAGAGATGATTATTCCCAGGACAGGTCCCTTGGAATAACTCCTCCATTCCCAATTCACATGTGAAAGTGGCAGCAAGGAAAGAACCTTCAAGGGCTGGAAAAGGCTGAGACACCAATAATGTCCATCCTTGGAGGTTTTCAAGACCAGCCTGGACAAAGCCCTGATTAACCTGGAATGATCCTGTGGTTGGATCAGGATTTGGGCAGGAAGATGGACTGGAAAAGCCCTGAGGTTCTTTCCTTCAAATGAAAAACCCTTTGGGTTTTGAATACAAAAACCTCTCCAATGCTTCTCTAATCCAAGCCACAATTCCACCTGGAGGAACCTTTCCCTGCTTTGTTTGCTCAGTTGGAGCCTGTTGAGCCAAAACATGAAATCTTTGAAGATTTATTGGCTTCTGGGCTGAGGGAGACGAGGATGAATTTTCCAGAACATTATTTTGGTGGGAGAAGCCGATTTGGGTTGATTTCCTTTTCCACTAAAAATCAGTCCAGCTGGAAGCGAGCAAAGAAGTGGGGATGGGGTCCCCAAAGCTGGAAATCTGTGGATTAATATAATTACAGATATTTTTTTTCAGGGGAAATTTTGCACCTTTACTCCTTTGTGAAGAGAGGTTTCCACAATAAAACACGAAGTGCAAAGTCAAAGGAGCAAAGGATCATCTCCTCTGATTTATCCAAGTGGGAATGAGTTTGGAGAATTGCAAACCTGGCCAGGGTTTGGTTTTTAGTGTGTGTTTCTTGTGTGGTGTTGCAAATGTTTTGATATTTATTCTGTGTGGGTTGTTCATGATATCGGGCCACTTTAGGGAAATTACCCTGTGGAAAAAAAAAAAAAAAATCGACTGTGTGCATTTTCAAATTGTGAGGCTTCAAAACCGCCCCGATTTTCCCTGCTCGGTGACCCCAGATGGCCAAAAGCAGCTTTTACATCTCATTGGGATTCAGAGCAGAGAAAAACGGATGAGAAAATTGATTTTAACAGAATTTCAGTGGAGAATAATCCAAACAAGCCTCATCATTTTGCCACTCATGGCTGGGTGGGCTAATTCCTCAGGGAAGTGTCAGTTCTCAGGCCTTTAGTCCCAGCTTTGCTTTAGGAGCTTCTCTTTTCACCTCCGTCCGAGATATCAGACATTTCCTGCTGTTCCCTGAGCTAAATCTTAACCACCTTCCAGACAATTTTGTATCTTCTTCAATATATTTTCCGAGGATCAATTTTCTTGATTCAATGCAAGAGAAGAACAAATGTCAAAATCAGGGACGGTTTTTTGACATGGGGAATTTTTCAGAAGGTGAAACTTCCCAGTTTTGAATCCTCATTAATTAACTTTTCCTTATGGCTCCTCCCCAGACCTGATCTAGTCACCCCTTTGCTTTCTCTGGGAAGAGCTGATGAGGCCACAGCCCAATAAATCCCACCTTAAAACCTCTTGTATTTGAAGGAAATGACATAATTCCAAGTCCAGTTGGGTTCTTTCATCCCAGGGTAGCACAAACCCAACATCAGGACACAGTTTGTTCCTTAAAACTGGACTAAAGCAATTATTATTTAAATATTTCAGGACTGATCCTTGTTGCCAAGCTCCAGAACAAAGACAAATTCTTTGCTTGACTTTGCAGGATCATTTTCTTTCCTGTATTTTTTTAGTTGGTTGGGGTTTTTTTGGTTTTTTTTGGTTTTTTTTAACCCAAGCTGACATTTTTCCCTGTCTCAGGAGGAATCCCTGTTGGAAAGGTCTGTGTCCAGCCATCCCTCACCATGGGGGTTCCGTCAGGATCTCAGGGAGCTCCAGCAGCTCCTGCCTTCCCCTCACTTCTGTGCCAGGGAGTGCCAGAGGTATCTCCCCTGCCAGGACAGTGAATCTGATGGACCATGACCTTGGTGATTCCTCAAACAAATCAAACCCAAGCTGCTCCCAGAGGCTCTTCCCAACTTTATTCCCAACTGGAAGGATCCTGAAGCACAACAATGAGGCAGGTGAGCAAAGACTTCCCTTCCTGCTCCCTGTTGGAAGAGGGAGAGGCACCACCTCAGACTCCTTCATGGACAGTCCCTTTATGTGTCCCTCTCAGCTGCAGCAGCTCATGGATAATCCTCTGTGGAATTGTGGAATGGTTTGGGTTGGAAGGGACATTGAAGACCATCTGGTTCCAACCACCTCATTCCAAGCTTCCACTAGCCCAGGTTGCTCCAAGCCCTGTACAACCTGGCCTTGGACACTTCCAGGGATCCAGGGACAGCCACAGCTTCTCTGACCAACCTGTGCCAGGGCCTCCCCACCCTCACAGACAACAATTCCTTCCCAATATCCCATCTAACCCTGCCCTCTGGCACTGGGAAGCCATTCCCTGTGTCCTGCCCCTCCATCCCTTGTCCCCAGTCCCTCTCCAGCTCTCCTGGAGCCCCTTCAGGCCCTGCAAGGGGCTCTCAGCTCTCCCTGGAGCCTTCTCTTCTCCAGGAGAACCCCCCCAGCTCTCCCAGCCTGGCTCCAGAGCAGAGGGGCTCCAGCCCTGGCAGCAGCTCCGGGGCCTCCTCTGGACTCTCTTCAGCAGCTCCACATCCTTGTGCTGTTCCCAGGGCTGGATGTGGCCAGGGCTGATTTACTCTGCCTTGGAAGAAAAGTCTGGAACAACCCCACACCGAGGCAAGAATGAAACCTCTGCCAGGCCAGGATGGATCCTGTGAAGCTCCCACCCTAGTCATGACCTCCACCAGGTTGGGCTGAGGACAGGATATTTCTAAACCTCCAAAGATACTTGTTTGGAGTCTTCATTTGAACCTGTCTCTGTCCTTGGGCTCAGTAAGGAGGGGAAGGCACAGATCTTGTGTGTGTGTTACACTGCTGGTCACATCCCCAGCCCGAAATCCAGGATTGTTCCAAGAACACTGTGGGAATTCAGTACCCTGGAGAAATTCCTATAAACCTGGCTGCATTTCAACAAGATTTGGGCTCCTTTGGCTCCCTTTGAAGGTTTCAGCTTTAACAAATTAGTAACAACGGGGAGACAAACGGCATTTTAAAGCACAGGGTGTCCCATCCTCAGCAGAGGTCACAGGGTGTCTGTCCCTGCAGCAGCTCAGGATCTATCCCAGAGATAATTTGCTTTGTTTGGGGGGGGGAAAACAAATTCCTTCCCCAGCATTTCAAACAGGAGCCCGTCGGGCTTTAAATCCAGCCAATTACCTGCAGCACAAGTGTCCTTCAACCACACAGGAACACCAGAAAAAATGCAGGCAGAAGCTCCCCGAGCCCAAAATGAATTTAAATAAGCCAAAAGAGGAGCAGCAGCCTCATTATTCTCTCTCCTGTGTGTGTTGCCTCTTATTCCTGCCGTGGCTTTTGCACTTCCCAACAGCTGCTTCTGTCGGGGGAGGAACGTCCCCTTTCCCAGCTGGGCTGGAGGATGGGAATTTGGACACCCAACCTGCCTGTTCTGACCAACGTGCTGTGCCCTAATTGCAATCTGCCATCCTGGAGAAGCAGGCAGATTTGTTTAAATGAAACCAGCCCTGGAAGCACCTGCCCCCAGATGGAAATGGTTCTGGCTCCAGAGCTGCTGTGAAAGGTGCAATTTGTGCCTGTGACTGAGTTTTATTTAAAGCTCCCCCAGACTCCCTTGTATCATGATCAGAGCAGGCCCTTTTCCTCCAGACACATCAATGTTGCTGCAGGGCTGGAAAAAGCAGCAGTTTTGGGGGAAGTAGACCAGTTTTTGGGGGTAAATTACATGTACCAGAGAGTTAAAAGAGCACTCAGAGGGTGTAAGTTTAGGACAGTTCTTACTCAGATCAGTCGCTTAACTGCTTGGCTGACCGTATTTTAATCCAGATTCAGGGCCTAAATTCCCACCATTTTTGTGGATTCATCCCAGTAGGATTTGTCCCCACATCACTGGAATCCTAGAATCCTTAAGGCTGGAAGAGACCTCTAAGATCATCAAGTCCAAACATCAACCAGCACCACCACCGTGTTCATCACTAAACCACATCCTCAAGTCCGTATCCACCACATTTTTTGCTCACTTCCAGGGATGGTGACTCCCTGGGCAGTCGATTCCAGTGCTTGACAAGCCTTTCTGTGACCAAATTTTTCCTGATATCCAACCTACAACTCCCCTGGTGCAACCTGAGGCTGTTTTCTCTCATCCTGTCACTCGTCACCTGGGAGAAGTTGCTTTGCTGTGCCCCTACCCTGGAGATGCAAGGAAAACCCCCAATTCTCCACTATTTCTTTTGAGGGAATATTAATCACCTCCAACCTTCCTTGGAAATGGCCTCAAGTTGCGCCAGGGGAGGTTTAGGTTGGGTATTAGGGAAAACACCTTCACCCAAGGGATTGCCAAGCACTGGAACAATCTGCCCGAGGAAGTGATGGAATCACCATCCCTGGAAGTCTTCAAAAAACACGTGAATGTGGTGTTTAAAGACGCAGTTTAATGGTGGACTTGGGTTTTGGTTGGACTTGATGATCTTAGAGGGCTTTTTCAACTTTAATGATTCTATGATTCCCCCTCCTGGCTGGTCCCTACCATCCTCAAATGCCATGTGAGCCCAGGTTTGATCTCTGCCTCACACATCTTCTCATCCTCTCCCTCTATCCTGCCTTCCTTCTTTTCCTTTCTCACCTTCTGTGGTGTTTTCTCTCTTCTCCCCTTCATTTCCCCCCCTCATTTTCCCGTTCCATGTCTCGTTTTGCCTCCCAAAGTTTCTGTCAAAAAACGGTGACTACTCAGGTTAACTATGAAATAAAGCTCTTGAAAAAACCCTGAATTGTGTCTCAGGGAGAGCAAAGAAGAAACTTGTGTTTTAATTTACCCTGGGGCCAAAAAAAAAAAGCCAACAGATGCAACAGCTGGTGTTTTCATCATCAGGAGAGACGGGACCTGGAGGGATTCGAGGTCTGATCCTGCACTGGATAGGAAGTGGGTTTATGTCATACAGGCTCAAAAACACACCAGCAGCTTTCCCCTCTCTGCCTTTACCTGTGGAATCTTATCCAGGTGCAAAAAGCCACGGAGAGGAAAAGGGATGGGATTCTGAGGTGATCAGACAGCAAAGCAGAATTAGGGTTTCTGCGAGATCTTCCTCCTGCCAGAAGATGTGCCCACGTGGGGAATTTGCTACATCTGCCTGTTTTTGAGAGGGTCCTTGGCCTCTTGTTTTCTTTTCCCATCTTTTCCCAGGAAGCACTGAGTGATTCCTGTCACCCACTGGCCCAGATGGGAAGTTTTCCCCAGGAGGATCCTCACTGGGAGCAGCGGGAGGTGAGGATTTGACGCCGGGTGATGCGACATCTCTGGTCCCTGACGTTTGGGACGTGGCAGACTTTAATTTTTGGGACATGGCAGACTTTATTAATGCCAGTGCCCACCTCCAGCAAGAAGAATCCTGGAGGAGCTGCAATTCTGAGTGTCACACAGGGAGAGGAAGGTGATTAAAAGGCCCTGTGATGGGTAATGAGGAGGATGGAGCCACGTGTGCTCAAAGGCCTGGTGGTCTCCAGGTCCTTCTCTCCAACACATTCCCCCTTGTGCCTGTGCAAACACATCCTCCACAGCCTGGGACCAGGAATGACCTTCTACAAAAGCACAGAAGGACTTGGACACCCTCAGCTCCCACTGCTGAAAGCATCAATTAGCGCTAATTGGGCCGTACCAGGGGGGAGGGCAGAGAGTGGGGAAGGAAGGACTGGAAAGATGAACAGGTTTCTTTCTTCTTCTGCTTGAAAATGCAGGAATCTGCGTGATGGGTGTATTTCCAGGAGTTCCAGCGGGGCATTTTCTCCATAAATAAACACCAAACCCTCCCAATAAGCCACTGGGTGAAGTGCCCGTGGGCAGAGGAGAGGAGGGGCAGGTTGATGCCTCGCACCAAAAAACCCTTTGGAGCACCCAAAATAAGGGAGAACCTCCTAGATTAGACATCACACACCTTTATTTAGCACACAGACCCACAGGACTGGATTTCACCCCTCCAGCATTCCCCATTTTTCTCCCTCTGCCTCCTGCTTGTGTCATTTCACTTCAGCCAGTGAAGGACATTCGAGATTTGAGTGAAAACATCACGTTTTGTGCATTCTCTGTGTTATTTTTGTGACCTCTCAAGCTTCTGCATTTTTCTCTGATCACCTGCATTGAAAGCTCCCCAGGTTTATGTACTGGAAATGGGAAGTGCTTTGTTCTTTCCACCCCCGTGCCCCAGGATCCAGATGGCCCCGTGTGACGGTCTGTAAAGTTTAAGGGCCTTCAGGGAGATAACAAGAACTTCCCTGCTGTTGCATTCCAAACTCTCCCAGTAGGTAACCTTCACACAGCCCCTGGTGATGCCTTCAAACATCAAATTTCAAAGGTTCTAATAGTTATTCAAGGAATAAACTCAGTATTCTCTGGGAATGTCCACAAGGGGCAGCTCCAGAGGTGAGATGTTCGTCCTTTCTGGGGTGTAAACAAGGTGTTTCCAAACTGAATTTTGTTCCCTGGTGGTTGAATCTCAGTAGGAAAGGGGGGAATGATGGGAATGCTGAGCCAGAAATGGCTGAGAGGTAAAACTCCCAGTTTTCAATCCATCTAGGACAGCAAAGACAAATCGTGGAGCTGCCTGGAAAAGCAGGGTGGTCGTCGATAAAAGGGCAATAAAGGGATTCTCAGCAACTGGGAAGAGACAGAGCACAAATCAACCACCCAACGTTGTGCTACAGGGGGAGACTAAGAAAAAAAATCCACCAACAAATTTTTAACCTGGAAATCGCAGGATTTATGAAGCCACGGGGGGTAAATGATGCGTCCTTTCCTAAAGAGAAAAGAAGGATCTTTGACAATTGAGGGAAGAAACTCACTTTTCACTTCAGCTTTGGCCAGCTCGGGTGATTTAAAAGATGCTTCATGCTTTTTCAACCCTTGTGGGAAGAATTACGGTGTCAGGGATCCAGGAAGAGCCCAGCCAAGCTCGGGAATTTGTTAGGATCCCGTGAGTGGCACCCCCTTTCAGAGCTGAAGGCAAAAAAAAAAAAAAAAAAGAAATCCAAAAGCAAGAATAAAAATGTAAAATGTCAAGGAGACAAAATGGAGCCACTAAAAAAAAAAAGAAGGATGATCCTGGCAGTCGAAACTGCAACTAATAGAACGAGCAGTGAGGAAAATAAATTCCTACACAGAGGATAAAGGAAGGGAAAACAGCTCAAACCCACGAGCATATGCCCGAGTGTGTGAAGAGTAAATCTCAGAGCAGAGAAATGTGTGGCCTATTTTTAGCTGGGACTATTAGTGGCTAAAGAGTTTCTGTTTGGATTTTGTTAAAACCCTTTGCAACCCTTCCCGAGGAATGGATTGAAATCCACGTTGCTCAGCCAGGCTGAGGGAGGGAAACTGGGGTGGGAAGTGGATTGGAAGTGGATTAACCAGCAATGGAGCCTTGCAGAGGTAGGGAACTGCTCCGGGGGACTTAAGAGGGTGGAAATAGAATTTTTGTGTGGAAATGTAGCAAAGACAAGTCACTGGATTTCAGGGTTCTCATAGGAAGTCTCCCAGGTGACTGGAAAAAACGGGAGTCCAGTTTAATTGGATAACTACTACAAAAATTCCTTGAGACACTGTTTCTTTTCCAACCTTCACCTCAAGTCTCGCTTTCCCTCAGCACAACTCTCAGTTCCCCAACACGTTTTCAGCTTTGCTTCTTTGATGCAGTCACTTTTTGGGTGGTTTCCCTCAAGCAAATCCCATGAGGCAGCGATTTCTCTGGAGCAGGGATCCTCCAGCTGCTTCCCAGGCAGACCACAAGGCTGCAGAGTGGGATGTTAGGAATTTTTAGGTGTTTCCTCCAAAATGGGCTGTAGATGAGCTTTGAGAAGACATTTCTGTCTGAGCCCATCAGCTGGTGGAGTCCAGGATGTGACTCATCCCATATTAAAGGAGGGATCCCACCACTATCCCCACTGAGTTCCCCAAAAACAATTCCATGGTGAGTTTGCACACCCAGGGAACGTGGAGACACCTGCACCTTTTTGCTGCTTTGCTTTGTGGTGTCCCACCCTGTGAGTTGGGTTGGGTGATGCCATCAGGTCTCCCAAAAGTCCCATGTCCTGCCAGGAGGTGTCTCAGACACCCCAGGGCTTCTCAACCAGCACCAGACACCTTCCCATGGGCATCTCAACCCAAAGCTGAGCATTTCTCTGTAGGGGCCTCGGTGTCCTTCAGGTTCTAGAAGGTTCTGGACACTTTATATGGAATCATGGAATCATTAGGGTTGGAAAAGTACTCCAAGATCATCAAGTTGAACCTTCAAATCCCATCATGTCCACTAAACCATGTGATGAAGTGCTACATCTACTTGTTCTTTTAAACATTTCCAGGGCTGGTGACTCCACCACTTCCCTGAGGAGATTATTCCAATGCCTGACCACCCTTTCATTGAGGAAATTTTTCCCAGTATCCAACCTGGACCTCCCTTGGCACAACTGAAGGCCAGGACTGTGAAGGTGTCTCAGACACCCCAGGGCTTCTCAACCAGTACCAGACACCTTCCCATGGGCATCTCAACCCAAAGCTGAGCATTTCTCTGTAGGGGCCTTGGTGTCCTTCAAGTTCTAGAAGGTTCTGGACACTTTGTATGGAATCATGGAATCATTAGGGTTGGAAAAGTACTCCAAGATCATCAAGTTGAACCTTCAAATCCCATCATGTCCACTAAACCATGTGATGAAGTGCTACATCTACTTGTTCTTTTAAACATTTCCAGGGCTGGTGACTCCACCACTTCCCTGAGGAGATTATTCCAATACCTGACCACTCTTCCAGTGAGGAAATTTTCCCAAAATCCAACCTAAACCTCCCTTGGCCCAACTTGAGGCCGTTCCCCCTCATCCTGTCACCTGTTACCTGGGAAAAGAGGCCAATCCCCACCTTGAACCTGGTCTTCACCTCAATCCAGTCCTGGATTCCTTCAGGATTTTTTTTCCCAGAGCAGCTGAGTGGACACAGCACTTCCCAGCAGCTCTCCCCGTCACTCCAGCAGGAATCCATGATGGAATTGCCACGGGGAGATTAAAAGCAGAGGCTCAGAGTCGGAGCCATTTTCGAAATGTGTGTGCTCAAGTAAAGGGCTTTTTAATGTTTTAATAACAAATATTACAAGATATTTTTCTCCATGCCCAGTGCCTGCTGAGCCATCCTGCTGAGCCAGTATTTATGGCACTGTAAAGCAGGAGGAAGGCACCAGCACCAGGAATACTAATGGCCTGCAGTTTATTACACCAAGGCTGAGTGCTTCATTTTAATTGCATGGAAACATTTAATTTGTCAGATGAGGTGTCGTGGAGTTTTCCTCAGGCACCAGTAACTCATATCCACACTGGGACAAGCAAACAATCAAAGGGAGGCTTTCAAATTAAATGGGGTTTATTGTATTTTTATTTTACTTTATTTTATTTTATTTTACTTTATGTTATTATTTTATTTTACTTTAATTTATTTTATTTTATTTTTTATTTATTTTATTTTATTATTTTATTTTATTTTACTATTTTATTTTATTATACTTAATTTTATTTTATTTTATTTTACTTTGTTTTATTTCATTTTATGCTATTATTTTATTTTATTTTTTATTTTATTTTATTTCACTTTATTTTATTTTATTTTACTTTATTTTATTTTATTTTACTTTAATTTTATTTTATTTTTTAGCTACTTGGGGGTTTGTGGGTGGTCACATTCTTGGGCTTCAGAAGGTTAAAATATTTTGGATTCATTTTTGTAAGGTTTGATTGGGGGAATTGAGTTTTTTTCTGGGACAAAGCATCTCATCTGTCCCCATCTCACAATATGGATGAGGGTGTTCCCCGCCTGCTCTTGGTGGCTGAATCTGCTGATGAGACCAACGAGGACTTTGTACAGGGATGGAGACATATTTTTGGGAAGGAATGGTGGGAATTCAGAGCAAACCTTCTCAAAGGCACTCTCAGGTCTCTCCTCAGCAGCCCTTTCCATCTTTTTTCTGATAATTTATTCCAGCAACATTTAAGGAGTAAAGGTGAGAGGAAACCCAATCAAACAGTGATGGGTTTCACGGAATTGCAGAATCATGGAATGGTTTGGGTTGGAAGGGACCTTTAAGATCATCCAGTGCCACCCCTGCCATGGGCAGGGACACCTTCCACTAGCCCAGGTTGCTCCAACCTGGCCTTGGACACTTCCAGGGATCCAGGGGCAGCCACAGCTTCTCTGACCAACCTGGGACAGGGCCTCCCCACCCTCACAGACAACAATTCCTTCCCAATATCCCATCTAACCCTGCCCTCTGGCACTGGGAAGCCATTCCCTGTGTCCTGCCCCTCCATCCCTTGTCCCCAGTCCCTCTCCAGCTCTCCTGGAGCCCCTTCAGGCCCTGCAAGGGGCTCTCAGCTCTCCCTGGAGCCTTCTCTTCTCCAGGGGAACCCCCCCAGCTCTCCCAGCCTGGCTCCAGAGCAGAGGGGCTCCAGAATCCTGGAATGGTTTGGGTTGGAAAAGACCTTTAAGATCATCCACTCCCACCCCTGCCCTGGGCAGGGACACCTTCCACTAGCCCACGTTGCTCCAAGCCCTGTCCAACCTGGCCTTGGACACTTCCAGGGATCCAGGGGCAGCCACAGCTTCTCTGGGCAACCTGGCCAGGGCCTCCCCACCCTCCCAGTCAGGAATTCCCTCCCACTATCCCATCTACCCCTGGCCTCTGGCAGTGGGAAGCCATTCCCCCTTGTCCAGAGTCCCTCTCTGCCTTTCTTACAGGTCCTCTTCAGGTGCTGAAAGGCTGCAATAAGGTCACCCCTGGGCCTTCTCTTCTGCAGTCTGGAATGGTTTGGGTTGGAAGGGAACTCAAAGACCACCCAGTCCCACCCTCTGCCATGGGCAGGGACATCTTCCACCATCTCAGGTTGCTCCAAGCCCTGTCCAACCTGGCCTTGGACACTTCCAGGGATGGGAACTTCTCTGAGTAGCAGAGCAGCTGTTACATCCGGTGTCATTAAGGCACAGAGTTCAGAGTTTATGCTTTCAAGTGACATCAAACCTGAACCTGGCAGAAAAACAGACATTTTAGGAAACAACCCACTGAAGAAAAAGGTTAAAAATAAAAAAAGGAAGGTTGCCAGCGTGTCCCACGTGGCAAAAGGGATGGAGAAGATGAAAATCAAGGTCATTTGGAACAAGCTGAATATCTCAAAATAATGATAACAGCTCCTTTTTCACCTGTGCTCAAACAGTGATGATTAACAGGGAATAAATGCCTGAATCAGCAAAATGTAATTTCCCTCTGCTGTTGGAGGACCTGGGCCTCACACCGGAGTTTTTTCCCCCACGTGCTGATTTAACCACGTTTGGATAGCAAAGTTAAAAAACTTTCATTTTGGAAATGAAAGGGGATTTTTTTTTGTTCACTGAATTTGTTTTAACTGCACAGAGAAGTAAAACTGCAAGAGCTTTGCCAGCTGGGTGGTAAATACCTTATCACTGCGGGTTTTAGAGGGAGATAGGACTTATCCCAAAAGATGTGCTGAGGCTCAGCTCTGACTTTATGGGCTCAGCGCTGTCATGTCTGTGCCGTGGAAGAATAATTCTCCCAGCAGGAATTACCAGGGAAGAGGAATATTATGCAGAAGAGGAGACTCTCTGCTGTCCTTAATATCCACATTATCCCCTTGGAGGCAGCGCGGGAGATGCCTTGGAAATGAGTAAACAGAGAGAAACACACACCATGGGAAGTTAATGACAAATGTCCTGGCCAATCCCACAATTTCCAGTCACTTTAAGCTTCTGGAAAGCCAGGGTTGTGAGGGTGGGGTGGATAATATCTGGATGTGCATCCAGGCCAGGAATCCCTCATTGGATCAATGGATCAGATTCCTCTAACTCCTGCTGATCATCACTGATATCAACAGTCAGAGGAGTTTATCACATAATGAGGGTTGTCCTTTGTTCCAGAGGAGGCTCCAGGATGATCAGACGGATTGAGCAGCTCTGCTGGGAGGAAAGGCTGGGAGAACTGGGATTTTTCAGCCTGGAAAAGAGAAGCTGCAGGCTGAAATAACAGCAGCCTCCCAGGACCTGAAGGGAGCCAAAGATGGAGAGACTATTTCCAAGGAACTGGAGAGACAGGACAAAGGGAAAATGGCTTCAAAATGACAGAGAGTAGGGTTAGATTGGGTTTTGGGAAGGAATTCTTGGCTGTGAGGGTGGTGAGTCCCTGGTACAAGTTGGGCAGAGAAGCTGTGGCTGCCCCTGGATCCCTGGAAGTGTCCAAGGCCAGGCTGGAGCAACCTGGGCTAGTGGAAGGTGTCCCTGCACATGGCAGTGGGGTGAGACAAGATGATGTTTATTGTCTCTTCCAATCCAAACCATTCCACGATTCTGTGATGACTTGCACATCCCAAAAAAACCACGAGGCCAGTGGTGCAAAAGCAGGAGACTGCAAGACAAATTCTCACCCTGTTGTTATATCCCCACAAAAGAAGGAAGTCACTGTGGGAGAAGGGGGGGATTTTTGCACCTCTTCTCTCGAGTGCCACAGCAAGAGCTCAGAAGGGCTTTTCCATCAGCATTTGCTGGAGGTTTTTAAAACAAACCTCTTCAGAAGTGTCAGAGGTTCTTTTTTGGAGTGTGTGTTTTCTGGGAACACTCCTGGTGAACAGAGCAGAGCTGCAGGAATTGGCTGCCCCCATCCAGGAAGGGTCACAGGGATGGGGGTTTTGATGGTATTTAGGGGGCTATAAATGTATGGAAATGGCTCTTAGACCTCAGTCTCCCGTTCCCACACAGTTTCTAGGAACTTACATTCAAATTCTGAAATTGCCCCAGAAACCTGATTTTTAAATTTCTCATCCAACCGGCAGCACAACCTTTGTGGTGTCCCCTCTTTGAATTAACAGCTCAGGACTTTGCCACGTTGGTTCTGTGCTGGCAGAGGCACAGAACACCCTGCAAACATGAAGGGTTTCACTGGGATTGTCAAAGCCCTCCTTGCCAGGGAAGGGAAGGCTCAGCTCAGATGTGGAGCTGGCAGCCCAGAGGCATTAAATGATGTGATTAAAGTCAGCTGGAGGTGCATTGTCCCACTTAAAAACTCTCCTGGAGGCCACAATTCCTGAACCTCAGAGCTCTCCCTGCTCCCAGACATCGTCCTGCTCCCAGACTCCTGAAGGTAACACAGAGGCCAAGAATATCCACAAAGACATCAGTGAATAATTATGAATAATCAGCAACCCTGGGAAAATCACAGGTCACTGGCAGAGGATTCTGGAGCAGAAAGAGAGAAAAAAAATTGGAATTAACTCTTTCCCAGATGTCTATCAACCACACCTTCAGTTTTGTTAAAATGAATGCAAGAAAATTATCTCTTCAGATGATGAAATCACATCCATGGACAGCAGAGAAAAATCTCAGTAGCCAAGAATTTTTAATTCCTACAAATTTCTGCCCTTGTAGACAGTCGTGACTCTGAGAAATCACACCCAGGTGAAACTAAATCATTCACTGCTGCCAGAGAAATGTGGTTTTATTTCTCCTCCCCACACTTGTTCACATCCACGTGTTCCCTCTGCTCTGACTGTGGTGCTCATGGACTCTCTCTGATCTCGTTTGGCTCCTCAACATGGCAGAAAATTAGCAATTTTTTGATCTCAGCAGACTGGAGAGCTTATTTGGCTTTCAGATGTGACGTTTCTGTTGCTAAATAAAAGGCTGCCGTGGAGCAAACACTGTGTCTCAGCAACGTTGGTGCCCCAGGTTTAGTTTTGGCCAGCTCAGGATATCGACCTGTGGGAATTGCCTGGGGAGAGTTCAGTGCCAGAATCCAGGAAGAAATTCTTCCCTGTGAGGCTGGTGAGACACTGGAATAGGTTTCCCAGAGAAGCTGTGGCTGCCCCTGAATCCCTGGAAGTGTCCAAGTCAGGCTGGATGAGACTTGGAGCAGCCTGGGATAGTGGAAGGTATCCAAGGCCATGGCAGAAGGTGGGAATTGATGATTTTTAAGGTCCCTTCCAACCCAAACCATTCCATGATTCCATGAAATACTCTGCTCATGCTCTTACACTTTTCTAATAACTAAAACTTGGCAGAAATGCTTGGGAATAAAAGGCAAACATGGAACTGTTGACATAGAGGATTTTATCCTGAATTTCCTGCTGACTCTTCCTACAGACCTGAATTGGCCATTCATGGAAGGAGAAAGTGCCTTGGGCTTCCTTAGAGGGAAATAGAGCCCAAAGCTGTGGATTTATTAACTACAAATGCTTTGGGATTGTCCTCAGGTGGGTCTTGGGAAACTTAAAGAGCAACTGTGTCCTATAAACCTGTTGGTGATGGAGGGAGAGGGTGCCAAGACATTCCTGTGGATTGGAAGCTGTGAGGATGGTGAACCCCTGGCTGAGGTTTCCCAGAGAAGCTGTGGCTGCCCCTGGATCCCTGGAAGTGTCCAAGGCCAGGTTGGAGCACCCTGGGCTAGTGGAAGGTGTCCTTGCCCACGGCAGGGGGTGGGACTTGATGATTTTTAAGGTCCCTTCCAACCCAAACCATTCCAAGATTGTCTGATTCCCTTTGGGAATCCAGCCATGGGCATCTAATTTCATAACTCCTGACCAATGGGCCAAACTAATTCACATTTGTCCTCTTAGTTATTAATGAATTTATAACAGGAGAACAATTTGTCTCTCTGTGCCAAAACCGGGATGTTCAGAAGGAAAGGGGGTGGGGGATGCTCTTTTTTTCCAAAGAAAAGACACAAAGGTGCTTTGTGCCTGATTTGAATTTCAGACAAACATTTAACAACTCACTTTGCTTTCCCAGAGTACCAGTGCAGCCTCTAAGAGCAGGGGAAATTGCTATAAATTAAAGTTAAATGTCAAAAAGGCAAAGATGTGCAGGAATGCAGGAGACAATCTCGGTGCAATTGGGGTTGTTACTGAGCTGCTTTTATCCACTTTGCTTGCATATAGTTAAGTGCTCTTCCTGGAAAGGGGAACATTTTTTTTTCCCCCTTTCTATTTTTAAACAAGTCCCAACCCCCTGTTCCACTGAGAGAGGATGTTATAATTCCTCATTTTCGAATATCAGCAGAGGAAGAATTGTGATTGTCCACTCGTTGTGGCATCATTTAGCTGAGGTTTTGCAACACGCTCTCAGCAAAAATGCCACTCTTTTGTTATAACAGGTATCAACCTGCTCAGTAAAAGGGAAATTAAGATGCCATTTCTACCTGTGCTGAGTCGTTGGCCTCTGTGGGAGGGAAGTAATGAGATCCCTGCTTCTCCTGGCACTTTAAAATAGAAAACACAAGGGGGAAATGCAGTGGGAGCTCTGTGTGACAGACGAGAAAACAAGGATCAGTGTTCCAACAGCTCAGTCTCACCCACAAAAAAATTCCTTCTGCTAATCCAGGCTGCTCTTGTCACCCCAAATTGTCTCAGGGCCTCTGTCCCCAAGCCCATCATGGGCCATGGGTGGTGAACTGGCTGTTGGAAGAGAGAACATTTTAACTATATCAATGTAATTGATTTATGGTAAGAGACACCTGCTAGGATTCTACCAGCAAACACAGTGGAGATGAACAAGTGGGAAGTTTCCCAAACTTCCGAACTTCTGGAACATGTGAGAAGTTCCCCAAACTTCTGAAACCATAACGGGGGACAGATTAATGGGGTGGAATTGTGACACCAAGCAGTTGGCTGAGAGGTTTGTGTTTTCACAGCACGAGTCATTCGAAGGTTGAATGAAGCAAGACAGAAACAACTTTTTATTTCTGTTGGAAAAAGGTGTTTCAACAGCTTGTGGTGTTATTGTGTTGCCATAAATGCAGGCACAGTTAGGGTAGGAATGTTGCTTTATGAATTCACAAGGGTATCCAGGTGTTAATAACATAAATCTCCCAAGCAGAAATCTTGACCCCACAGCGTGAGCTGGAGGGTGGGACGATGCCTGAGCTGGTTCTGCACGGACTAAACAGGGATGAGGGTTTCCCTGGAAGCCTCATCTACTGGGATAACATGATCCAAATGCTCCTCCTTGCCCTGCAGACCTGTGGGTCTGTAAAACCACCTGTACCCACATCTCCAAGGGATGTTTTTAAACCAGTTGTTCTCTTTCTGGCACTGAATCCTCACAGGGATGTTACTCACTCTGTAATTCAGTGCAGGAGCAGCAGAGTGTGTAATATGGGGAAAAAAGCACAAAATCTACCCAATTTGCTTGGGGTTGTTGTCCAAACTTGGGTGCAGTTTTGTCAGCAATGGGGCATCATCAGCCCACAACAGGGAGAAGCATCTCAGCAAAGATGGTTGGTTTAGGTTGGATATAAGAAAGTTTTTACAATGAGGGTGGAAAAACTCTGGGAAAGGTTGCCAAAGAAGCTGTGACTGCCCCTGGATCCCTGGAAGTGTCCAAGGCCAGGTTGGAGCACCCTGGGATAGTGGAAGGTGTCCCTGCCCATGGCAGGGGGTGGGACTGGATGGTCTTAAAGGTCCCTTCCAACCCAAACCATTCCATGATTTGATGGTTCTACTGTTCAAAACAGGCACTTGAACACAGTGGAATCAATCCTATTTCAGGATTCCTGTTAACCAGCCCCACAGCACCACTTCCCATGTCTTTAGGGAATGAAGTTTCAATGCTCCCTGACACCTGTGCCACCCTTTTACCCTGTGGGGGCTGGCACAGTTGGGGACAGTCAGACCCCACAGTCTGGCAGGGGGGTTTGTGAGATCCACAAGAGACCCACCAACTCTGTGGGTTCATCCACAGTTCTGATCCCACAGCAGCTTCACAGGGATGGATTGAATCACTTTGAAAAGGTCTGGGAGTGAAGGGAAGGGAAGGAATTCCAGAAATTCTGGAATTGCTGGGACCCTGGAACTGACCTCCAGATGACAATGCTCATAGAATGTACACTAATCAGGCTAATAAATTAGAAATTTTTGTGGAAATCTCACCCCTTGGGAGCTTCAAAAAAGCCTCCATGACATCTGGGAAGCTGCTCCTGGTTTGCAACCTGGAGCAGAAGGATCAGGCTG
>NW_020936186.1:0-967 GCF_003984885.1 Neopelma chrysocephalum
GGCAGTGGGCACAGCCCCAAGGCTGCCAGAGCTCCAGGAGGGTTTGGACAACACTCTCAGGGACAGGGTGGGATTGTTGGGGTGTCTGTGCAGGGCCAGGAGTGGGACTGGATGATCCTTGTGGGTCCCTTCCAGTTCAGGATATTCCGTGATTCTCTGCAGACCAACCTGGACCATCCCTGTCTTGTCCCAGTTCCCAGCACAGCTTCCCAAGGCCAGAAACATCTCAGGAAGGCAGCTTTGGCTGCCTCTGGATCCCTGAGCTCCTGCCATGTTGTCACCCATGGCAGGGTTGAAGACGTGGACAAGCTGTTGCTCCCACGTAGCTCCAGGTGAAGAGCCTGGCTCAGGCCTTGGGAGCTGGGCATCCTTCCCAGCCCAGTGCTGCTCCAGAGGCAATGAGCTCAGGCACGAGGCACATTCCCACTCCTGGAACAGCCAGGCTGTGCCTGGGATTTCACCCAAGCCGACCCCTGACTGAGTGTTCACACTTGGCTTTTAATTACTGCTTCAATTAGCAGTGGTTTCTTGGCTTCCCTTTCCCGCAGCTTTGCAGGGAGTAGAAAGTCTGAAGCCTCTGCTGTGGGCTCAGTGTGGAGGAAGGGACGTGCCCTTAAATCCCGAGATGATGGAAAGGCAAGGAGAGGGAACGAGCTGGGATGAGAACCAACAAAATTGAACCTGATAGAAATGCTGAGGGAGCTGTTCATCACCCAGAGAGGGGGAGCTGAAGTGACTTGGAAAAGATGTATGGACTTTGAATGCAGCTGCTCCAGTGAACCTGGACACAGGGACATGAATAAAATCATGGAATCATAGAATAATTTGGGTTGGAAGGGATTTTTAGAGGTCAATCCCCCTGCCCTGGACAGGGACTCCTTCAACTAGACCAGGTTACTCAGAGCCCCCTCCAGCCCGATCTGGAATGTTTCCCAACTCTCTGGACAACTTGTCCCAGTGTTTTACC
>NW_020936187.1:0-3279 GCF_003984885.1 Neopelma chrysocephalum
GGCAGTGGGCACAGCCCCAAGGCTGCCAGAGCTCCAGGAGGGTTTGGGCAATGCTCCCAGGGACAGGGTGGGATTGTTGGGGTGTCTGTGCAGGGCCAGGGGTTGGACTGGATGGTCCTTGTCGTCCCTTCCAGTTGGGATATTCTATAATCCTACGATCTCTAGTGCCAAAGGATCTCTATATTAGCCCCTCTCAGCAAGTCCCAGAGGATTTAAAAAGTCTTTCTGATCACAAAATGCTGAAAGCAGCACCACGAGCCCTGTTTTTAGTAATACCTTTTATATTTCTTCATTTTCAACGTGACAGAGACACCAAGTTCTGCAGTGCTGTGCCTTCCTCTCTACCCACATACCAGCAAGGAGCAGGATTTCTCCTTGTTAGGCAACAAAACACATGAGGGAAGTGAAGACACAGTTCCTGACTGACATCCCAGCTGTGCTGTGCTAAAGAGTGAATCCGTGAGTAAGCAACACATCCTGAGAGCTTCCTCTGTGCCACCACTTCCAACCAGCCAAGAAGAACCTGGCAGAACAGTCTGTATTTTGGGATTTTCGGGGAGGATTCACAGCTTGCCTGGGTGAAGGACCCCTTATATCCTAGAGAACAGACACCAGCTGAATTTGGGGTCTTGTGTGGAGCCAGTCAGGACAGAGGAAGTGGAGTCTGGTGTCGATGACATTGGTCACTGCCCTTGAGGTTGCCAAGAGTCCTGACCCTCAAGCTTCCAGATTTACAGATATAACCCAGAAAGTCACTGATAGGGTTTATTATTTTTGGAAGGTTTGTTTGAAACCCCCAGGAAAAGCAAGAGCTGTGGGCTGGAACCCTGCGTGGGGTGAGTCCTCATCCGGGTTCTGGGACAACACAAATCCTGGATGGGATAAAAGTTTCCTGCCAGGGCCTCAGGGTGAGACAATACGGGTGGGAGAATCCTGGATTTCATAGTTCGGGCTCATATCTGAGGGGTCTGGCCATAAAAATTCTTGGGGAAGGATGTGTTTGTTTATTCAGGCTTCCTAAGGAAATGAACCACTTTTGAAATATCTGCTGGTCTGTCAGTCCTGATCCATAACTTTGGAACCCACTGACAAATTTCAGACAATTTCTCCAACTCAAAGACCTTCAGCTTCTACAGATTTTGTGAGGAAATGCATCTGGCTTAAATACACTCTGGTCCTGTCACTGGGCATCACTGAGATGAGCCTGGTTCCCTCCTTTTTGCACTCTCCCTTCAGATGTTTACAGACATCAAGAAGAATCATAGAATCATGGAATCATCTGGGTTGGAAAAGACCTCTGAGATCATCAAGTCCAACCCTTGATCCAACCCCTGCCTGGATGGCAGCACAGCCCTCTGGCACATAAACCACTCCTCCTGGTCTTCTTCTTCTTCCTGGTGTTTTGATCCTCAAGGCTCAGCGAGTGCCTTGCCAGCAATTCAGGATGAGACTCTGAAATTTGCCCCCAGTTTTTGCCTTTCATTTAGTTCTCAGTGTTTAGTTGTGAACGAACTGCAGGGGAAAAGGATCCATTTGGAGAAGATCCCAGGCAAAGGCACAATCTCCTATCCCAGGAAGGCAAGTCCTCTCTACAGAAAGGGGAGAAGAAACGAGAACATGCGATTATGATGTGCATTGACCTACACATTTGACCACAATGTCACCCCAAGCAGCCACTCCAAGGTGTCCTTTTTCCATTGATACCACATCCCAGTGCCCACAGGCAGGCTGAGATCCTTCCTGGAGTCCTCTCCTACACCTTGCTTATGGCATAACTCAAAGGTCATCCTCAGAAAGAACTTGCAGCCCTTTCCTTGCCAAAAAACAAGTTTTGGACAAATCCAGTTTTTTTAGCAGAGGCCCTGCTGTGTGTCTGTCCTTGCTTGCTCATCACACTTCCAATAAACAACTCCCAACTTGCCTTCTTCAAGGCTTTGATGTTTTATATTAACTTATTCCCTCATAAAAATCATCAGATACAATCTCAGAGCTCAAGGGCCTCTCCTGAGGGAGCAGCTTTGCCTCAGTTTCCCCCTTTTGTGCTAAAATATCCTTTTCTTTTGGTGCAATGGTTTAAATTACCCCTTTGGATGAAACAAAAAACCTCCTCCCCTTCCCAAAGTAGCCAACAACAAATTGCTCTCTCTCTGTTCCCAACCTTCATGTTCTCCCTGTCATCTCCAAATGGACAATGGAGACGTCTCTCCACCCCCAAAATGAGGAATGGAAGTGCTGGGTTCCTTGAGCAACCCCACACCTACAACCCAGCTCTCTAGAGAGGAGCAGATCCTTGGTTAACCCTTCCCACAAGCTCCTTTGAAGTGTCCAAGGTCCTTGTTCCCACACAAAATTAAAACCTTCACAAAAATCACCAGCGAAGTAAATAATTGTCCTTGTCCTTTTCTCTCTCCTTTTGCACCCCAAGAACCTTTAATCACTACTCAGGATCTGCTCCAAGTCCAGTCAGGAGGCACATTTAGTGACAGTACCTCCAGGATTTCTATTTTCCCTTCAGGAGAGGATGGAGGTGGAAGTGTAGGGTTGTTTTTCCTGCCGAGGCACACAAACTGTGTCCATGTATCTGCCTTGGGGTATTCCAGCTCCTCAAACCAGCAGTGTCCAAGATTTTTCAGGTCCTCAGAGACCTCCCTTTGGAGAAAAGTAGCCAGAAGGAAAACAAGGCAGAGTAAATTTGCTGCAGAAGGTTGATTTGTGACCCATTCAGCCGTGACGTGAAGACTCACCTGTTTTAGAAATCACCAGCCTGAGAGTTTTAGAGCTCACCCAGCTCAGAAAGAAACCAAAACAAAGGCAATGACCCTGCTAAAACTCTGAGTAGCCTGGCCTGGAAACATCCCTGATGGGATTGTTGGTGTCACCTCTTCTATCCCAACCTCACAGAGCCTTGTGCTGCTTTCAGCTCTTGGAGCCTTCGTGGTTTTCATTCCTGTATTTTCCATTTTGGCTTTTAAATGGTTCTTTCAGAACCAAAAATAAAGACAATCCCCCTTATATGTATATGTATATATATATGCACTCACACACACATATATAAGTTACACTTCATAAAATTCCTGGAGAAGCCACGGGCGGGATTGATTGAAACAGGCAATTCCGGAGCGAGATGCAAAGTTCTTCCCTGAATCAGTGAGTCATGAGGCCCTATAAAACACACACTAAAACGTCATAATGACCTACAGGGATTATTCCTTCCTTAAATCTTCCCTGTGAAGGGAAAAAGGAGTTTGCAGAGTGAGGGCAAGAGGAGCTGAGCTGACT
>NW_020936188.1:0-2103 GCF_003984885.1 Neopelma chrysocephalum
TGATTACAGTTTTATTACTATAACTAATATTTATTATGAATATTATCGTACTAGAATATATTTAATAATAACACCACCACCACCACCAATAATAATAATAATAATAATAATAATAATAATAATAATAACCAACCTGTAGAGTTTATTACTAAACCACACATTCCTGAACTCTCTTTAATAGAGATAAGCTCCATCTTGGACTCTCTTCTGTGGAAGACAAATAAAAACTTGGCACTGTGCATTTTTCTATGGAATCATAACAGGAATGCTCAGCTGGTGACCTGGGGATGGGTGCTCTCAAATTATAGGAAAGCCTGTCCCTCCTTGGAGGTAAAACGTGATCACCTCGTGCAAACCCGGCCCAAAAATGCAGACAAATCCTCCACCCCTTCCAAGAGATCCCCCAGGGCCACAATTGCCTGAAAAAAATCTGGATTTCAGCTCTTCCCACCACCTGGAATTAACAACTGCAGCCGATATTGGAGGAGAAAGAGGTTTCCTGCAGGAGTGGTTTTCAAAACATCCCTTCAAATATTCTGTTGGCAAAGAGCTGAGCTGCTCAATTAGCAGGTGACTGGATAGTTTGGATCTGTTTAGGGAGAGCGGAGTGAACACCATTCCTGGAAAAGCCGGTGGGAGGGAATCTCTGGGAAGGTTCAAAGAGAAGGTATTGCCGGTGTGCCCAGGATGGAGGATTGTGAATCGGGCAGGGAAATGCCACTGCACCGAGTCCTGATCCCACGTGGATGGATTGAATCACTTTGAAAAGGTCTGGGAGTGAAGGGAAGGGAAGGAATTCCAGAAATTCCGGAATTGCTGGGACCCTGGAACTGACCTGCAGGTGACAACGCTCATAAAATGTGCACTAATAAATTAGAAATTGTCATGGAAATCTCACCTCTTGGGAGCTTCAGAAAAGCCTCCATGACATCTGGGAAGCTGCTCCTGGTTTGCAGCCTGGAGCAGAAGGATCAGGTTGGGATTCTACAAAGCCCATCACACATGTCCCAGCAGAGGAAAGGGACATCCTCTGACCAGGGACAGGAGCTGAGGGAGCAGCTGGAGCTGTGCCAGGGCAGGGTCAGGTTGGATCTCAGGAAAAGGTTCTTCCCCCAGAGGGTGGTTGGGCACTGACCAGGGCACAGCCCCAAGGCTGCCAGAGCTCCAGGAGGGTTTGGACAACGCTCTGAGGGACAGGGTGGGATTGTTGGGGTGTCTGTGCAGGGCCAGGAGTGAGACTGGATGATCCTTGTGCTTCTCTTCCAACTCAGGATATTCCGTGATTCTCTGCAGACCAACCTGGACCATCCCTGTCTTGTCCCAGTTCCCAACACAGCTTCCCAAGGCCAGAAACATCTCAGGAAGGCAGCTTTGGCTGCCTCTGGATCCCTGAGCTCCTGCTATGTTGTCACCCACGGCAGGGTTGAAGATGTGGACAAGCTGTTGCTCCCACGTGGCTCCAGGTGAAGAGCCTGGCTCAGGCCTTGGGAGCTGGGCATCCTTCCCAGCCCAGTGCTGCTCCAGAGGCAATGAGCTCAGGCACGAGGCACATTCCCACTCCTGGAACAGCCAGGCTGCTCCCGTGCCTGGGATTTCACCCAAGCCGACCCCTGACTGAGTGTTCACACTTGGCTTTTAATTACTGCTTCAATTAGCAGTGGTTTCTTGGCTTCCCTTTCCCGCAGCTTTGCAGGGAGTAGAAAGTCTGAAGCCTCTGCTGTGGGCTCAGTGTGGAGGAAGGGACGTGCCCTTAAATCCCGAGATGATGGAAAGGCAAGGAGAGGGAACGAGCTGGGATGAGAACCAACAAAATTGAACCTGATAGAAATGCTGAGGGAGCTGTTCATCACCCAGAGAGGGGGAGCTAAGTGACTTGGAAAAGATGTATGGACTTTGAATGCAGCTGCTCCAGTGAACCTGGACACAGGGACATGAATAAAATCATGGAATCATAGAATAGTTTGGGCTGGAAGGGACTTTTAAAGCTCCAACCCCCTGCCCTGGACAGGGACACCTTCAACTAGACCAGGTTGCTCAGAGCCCCCTCCAGCCTGACCTGGAATGTTTCCCAACTCTCTGGACAACTTGTCCCAGTGTTTTACC
>NW_020936189.1:0-4252 GCF_003984885.1 Neopelma chrysocephalum
CTCAGGTTGGATCTCAGGGAAAGGTTCTTCCCCCAGAGGCTGGTTGGGCACTGCCCAGGCTTCCCAGGGCAGTGGGCACAGCCCCAAGGCTGCCAGAGCTCCAGGAGGGTTTGGACAACGCTCCCAGGGACAGGGTGGGATTGTTGGGGTGTCTGTGCAGGGCCAGGGGTTGGACTGGATGGTCCTTGTCGTCCCTTCCAGTTGGGATATTCTATAATCCTACGATCTCTAGTGCCAAAGGATCTCTATATTAGCCCCTCTCAGCAAGTCCCAGAGGATTTAAAAAGTCTTTCTGATCACAAAATGCTGAAAGCAGCACCACGAGCCCTGTTTTTAGTTAATATCTTTTATATTTCTTCATTTTCAACATGACAGAGACACCAAGTTCTGCAGTGCTGTGCCTTCCTCTACCCACATACCAGCAAGGAGCAGGATTTCTCCTTGTTAGGCAATAAAACACATGAGGGAAGTGAAGACACTGTTTGTGATTGACATCCCAGCTGTGCTGTGCTAAAGAGTGAATCCTTGAGTAAGCAACACGTCCTGAGAGCTTCCTCTGTCCCACCACTTCCAACCAGCCAAGAACCTGGCAGAATGGTCTGTATTTTGGGATTTTTGGGGAGGATTCACAGCCTGCCTGGGTGAAGGACCCCTTATTTCCTGGAGAACAGACACCAGCTGAATTTGGGGTCTTGTGTGGAGCCAGTCAGGACAGAGGAAGTGGAGTCTGGTGTCGATGACATTGGTCACTGCCCTTGAGGTTGCCAAGAGTCCTGACCCTCAAGCTTCCAGATTTATAGATATAACCCAGAAAGTCACTGATAGGGCTTGTTATTTTTGGAAGGTTTGTTTGAAACCCCCAGGAAAAGCAAGAGCTGTGGGCTGGAACCCTGCATGGGGTGAGTCCTCATCCGGGTTCTGGGACAACATAAATCTTGAATGGGATAAAAGTTTCCTGCCAGGGTCTCGAGGTGAGACAATATGGGTGGGAGAATCCTGGATTTCATAGTTTGGGCTCATATCTGAGGGGTCTGGCCATAAAAATTCTTGGGGAAGGATGTGTTTGTTTTTTCAGGCTTCCTAAGGATATGAACCACTTTCGAAATATCTACTGGTCTGTCAGTCCTGATCCATAACTTTGGAACCCACTGACACATTTCAGACAATTTCTCCAACTCAAAGACCTTCAGCTTCTACAGATTTTGTGAGGAAATGCATCTGGCTTAAATACACTCTGGTCCTGTCACTGGGCACCACTGAGATGAGCCTGGTTCCCTCCTCTTTGCACTCTCCCTTCAGATGTTTACAGACATCAAGAAGAATCACAGAATCATGGAATCATCTGGGTTGGAAGGGACCTCCGAGATCATCAAGTCCAACCCTTGATCCAACCCCGCCGTGGTTCCCAGCCCATGGCACTGATGCCACATCCAGTCTCACCTTCAACACCTCCAGGGATGGTGACTCCACCCCCTTCCTGGGCAGCCCATTCCAATGGCTGAGCACTCTGTCTGGAAAGAATTCCTTCCTAATATCCAACCTAAACCTCCCCTGACAGGGCTTGAGGCCATGCTCTCTTGTCCTACTGCTGGTTCCTAGAAGAAGAGCCTGACCCCTATCCGGCTCCCCCCTCCTGTCAGGGAGTTGCAGAGAGTGAGGAGGTCTCCCCTGAGCCTCCTCTTCTCCAGGCTGAACAGCCCCAGCTCCCTCAGCCTCTCCTCATAGGACTTGTGCTCCAGTCCCTTCCCCAGCCTCGTTGCTCTCCTCTGGACCTGGGCCTTCCTGAGCTGAGGGCCCAGAGCTGGACACAGCACTCCAGGGGTGGCCTCACCAGAGCTGAGTCCAGGGCAAGAATCACTTCCCTGGTCTAAGACCACCTGAGCTTCTCCAGGCTGATCTGTCCCAGCTCCCTCAGCCTTTCCTCACAGCAGAGGTGCTCCAGTGCCTTCCCTGGGCTCTCTCCAGTCCGTCCCTCTCCCTCTGGTACTGGGGAGCCAGAACTGGACCCAGTGCTCCAGGTGTGGCCTCACCAGTGCTGGGTAGAGGGGTAGGATCATCCCCCTCGACCTTCTTTGTCTCACAGCCCAGGACACCACTGTCCTTTGTCACAAAGGCTCGTTGCTGCCTCAAGGTCAACCTGATGCCCACCAGGACCCCCAGGTCCTTTCCTGCCAAGCTCCTTCCCAGCGGGATGGTCCAAACTGGTGCCTGGGGTTGTTCCTCTCTGGGTGCAGAACTTTGCACTTCAACCTTGTTGAGCACCACGAGGTCCCTGCTGGCCCATTTCTCCAGCCTGTGGAGGTCCCTCTGGATGGCAGCACAGCCCTCTGGCACATCAACCACTCCTCCTGGTCTTCTTCTTCTTCCTGGTGTTTTGATCCTCAAGGCTCAGTGAGTGCCTTGCCAGCAATTCAGGATGAGACTCTGAAATTTGCCCCCAGTTTTTGCCTTTAATTTAGTTCTCAGTGTTTAGTTGTGAACGAACTGCAGGGGAAAAGGATCCATTTGGAGAAGATCCCAGGCAAAGGCACAATCTCCTATCCCAGGAAGGCAAGTCCTCTCTACAGAAAGGGGAGAAGAAACGGGAACATGCGATTATGATGTGCATTGACCTACACATTTGACCACGATGTCACCCCAAGCAGCCACTCCAAGGTGTCCTTTTTCCATTGATACCACATCCCAGTGCCCACAGGCAGGCTGAGATCCTTCCTGGAGTCCTCTCCTACACCTTACTTATGGCATAACTCAAAGGTCATCCTCAGAAAGAACTTGCAGCCCTTTCCTTGCCAAAAAACAAGTTTTGGACAAATCCAGTTTTTTTAGCAGAGGCCCTGCTGTGTGTCTGTCCTTGCTTGCTCATCACACTTCCAATAAACAACTCCCAACTTGCCTTCTTCAAGGCTTTGATGTTTTATATTAACTTGTTCCCTCATAAAAGTTGTCAGATACAACCTCAGAGCTCAAGGGCCTCTCCTGAGGGAGCAGCTTTGCCTCAGTTTCCCCCTTTTGTGCTAAAATATCCTTTTCCTTTGATGCAATGGTTTAAATTACCCCTTTGGGTGAACCAAAAAACCTCCTCTGTCCTTCCCAAAGTAGCCAACAACAAATTGCTCTCTCTCTGTTCCCAACCTTCATGTTCTCCCTGTCATCTCCAAATGGACAATGGAGACGTTTCTCCACCCCCAAAATGAGGAATGGAAGTTCTGGGTTCCTTGTGCAACCCCACACCTACAACCCAGCTCTCCAGAGGGGAGCAGATCCTTGGTTAACCCTTCCCACAAGCTCGTTTGAAGTGTCCAAGGTCCTTGTTCCCACACAAAATTAAAACCTTCACAAAAATCACCACCAAAGTAAATAATTGTCCTTGTCCTTTTCTCTCTCCTTTTGCACCCCAAGAACCTTTAATCACTACTCAGGATCTGCTCCAAATCCAGTCAGGAGGCACATTTAGTGACAGTACCTCCAGGATTTCTATTTTCCCTTCAGAGAGGATGGAGGTGGAAGTGTAGGGTTGTTTTTCCTGCCGAGGCACACAAACTGTGTCCATGTATCTGCCTTGGGGTATTCCAGCTCCTCAAACCAGCAGTGTCCAAGATTTTTCAGGTCCTCAGAGACCTCCCTTTGGAGAAAAGTAGCCAGAAGGAAAACAAGGCAGAGTAAATTTGCTGCAGAAGGTTGATTTGTGACCTGTTCAGCCGTGACGTGAAGACTCACCTGGTTTAGAAATCACCAACCTGAGAGTTTTAGAGCTCACCCAGCTCAGAAAGAAACCAAAACAAAGGCAATGACCCTGCTAAAACTCTGAGTAGCCTGGCCTGGAAACATCCCTGATGGGATTGTTGGTGTCACCTCTTCTATCCCAACCTCACAGAGCCTTGTGCTGCTTTCAGCTCTTGGAGCCTTCATGGTTTTCATTCCTGTATTTTCCATTTTGGCTTTTAAATGGTTCTTTCAGAACCAAAAATAAAGACAATCCCCCTTATATATATATGTATATATATATGCACTCACACACACATATATAAGTTACACTTCATAAAATTCCTGGAGAAGCCACGGGCGGGATTGATTGAAACAGGCAATTCCGGAGCGAGATGCAAAGTTCTTCCCTGAATCAGTGAGTCATGAGGCCCTATAAAACACACACTAAAACGTCATAATGACCTACAGGGATTATTCCTTCCTTAAATCTTCCCTGTGAGGGGAAAAAGGAGTTTGCAGAGTGAGGGCAAGAGGAGCTGAGCTGACT
>NW_020936190.1:0-960 GCF_003984885.1 Neopelma chrysocephalum
TGATTACAGTTTTATTACTATAACTAATATTTATTATGAATATTATCATACTAGAATATATTTAATAATAACACCACCACCACCAATAATAATAATAATAATAATAATAATAACCAACCTGTAGAGTTTATTACTAAACCACACATTCCTGAACTCTCTTTAATAGAGAGAAGCTCCATCTTGGACTCTCTTCTGTGGAAGACAAATAAAAACTTGGCACTGTGCATTTTTCTATGGAATCATAACAGGAATGCTCAGCTGGTGACCTGGGGATGGGTGCTCTCAAATTATAGGAAAGTGCAAAAAACCCGGCCCAAAAACACGGACAAATCCTCCACCCCTTCCAAGAGATCCCCCAGGGCCACAATTGCCTGAAAAAAATCTGGATTTCAGCTCTTCCCGCCACCTGGAATTAACAACTGCAGCCGATATTGGAGGAGAAAGAGGTTTCCTGCAGGAGTGGTTTTCAAAACATCCCTTCAAATATTCTGTTGGCAAAGAGCTGAGCTGCTCAATTAGCAGGTGACTGGATAGTTTGGATCTGTTTAGGGAGAGCGGAGTGAACACCATTCCTGGAAAAGCCAGTGGGAGGGAATCTCTGGGAGGGTTCAAAGAGAAGGTGCTGCTGGTGTGGCAGGGAAATGCCACTGCACCGAGTTCTCATCCCACAGCAGCTTCACAGGGATGGAATGAATCACTTTGAAAAGGTCTGGGAGTGAAGGGAAGGGATTCCAAAAATTCCGGAATTGCTGGGACCCTGGAACTGACCTGCAGGTGACAACGCTCATAAAATGTGCACTAATAAATTAGAAATTTTTGTGGAAATCTCACCCCTTGGGAGCTTCAAAAAAGCCTCCATGACATCTGGGAAGCTGCTCCTGGTTTGAAGGATCAGGCTGGGATTCTACAAAGCCCATCACACCTGTCCCAGCAGAGGAAAGGGACATCCTCTGACCAGGG
>NW_020936191.1:0-1159 GCF_003984885.1 Neopelma chrysocephalum
GGGAATGGGATGATCCTTTAACCCCCTTTTCCCACCCAACCCATTCCGGGCTCCCACAAGAACATCCCGGGGAGACGATCCTGGATAATTCCCGATCCTGATCCCAATCCCGGATGATTCCCAATCCCGATCCCGATCCCGGGTGATTCCCAATCCCAATCCTGGCAGGACCTGGACGTCCTTTTCCAGCTGGAGCTTCATCCGGTCGTAGTTGGCCACGTCCTGTTCCTGCAGCTCTTCCAGGTGCCGCTCGAATCCCTCCGCCCGATCCAGGCGGCCCCGAAGGAATTCCAGCTGGTGGGATACGGATGGAGCACGTGGGAAAGGGATGGAGAACCGGGAATGGCTGAGGGAGCTGGGAAGGGGCTGGAAATCTGGGAATAAGGGAGCTGGGAAGGGGCTGGAGAACTGGGAATGGCTGAGGGAGCTGGGAAGGGGCTGGAGGACAGGGAATATCTGAGGGAGCTGGGAAGGGGCTGGAAAAGCAGGAATGGCTGAGCTGGGAAGGGGTTGGAAATCTGGGAATGGGAATGGCTGAGGGAGCTGGGAAGGGGCTGGAAATCCAGGAATAAGGGAGCTGGGAAGGGGCTGGAGAACAGGGAATGGCTGAGGGAGCTGGGAAGGGGTTGGAGAACTGGGAATAAGGGAGCTGGGAAGGGACTGGGGAACCTGGAATGGCTGAGGGAGCTGGGAAGGGGCTGGAAAACTGGGAATAAGGGAGATGGGAAGGGGCTGGAGAACTGGGAATAAGGGAGATGGGAAGGGGCTGGAAATCTGGGAATAAGGGAGCTGAGAAGGGGCTGGAGAACAGGGAATGATGAGGGAGCTGGGAAGGGGCTGGAAATCTGGGAATGGCTGAGGGAGCTGGGAAGGGGCTGGAGAACTGGGAATGGCTGAGGGAGTTGGGAAGGGGCTGGAAATCCGGGAATAAGGGAGCTGGGAAGGGGCTGGAGAACCGGGAATAATGGAGCTGGGAAGGGGCTGGAGAACAGGGAATGAGGGAGCTGGGAAGGGGCTGGAGAACAGGGAGTAAAGGAGGTGGGAAGGGGGTGGAGAACTGGGAATAAGGGAACTGGGAAGGGGCTGGAAAAGCAGGAATGATGAGGGAGCTGGGAAGGGGCTGGAAAACTGGGAATAAGGGAGATGGGAAGGGGCTGGA
>NW_020936192.1:0-289 GCF_003984885.1 Neopelma chrysocephalum
TGGGAAGGGGCTGGAAAAGCAGGAATGATGAGGGAGCTGGGAAGGGGCTGGAGAACCTGGAATATCTGAGGGAGCTGGGAAGGGGCTGGAAATCTGGGAATGGGAGAGGGAGCTGGGAAGGGGCTGGAGAACCGGGAATATCTGAGGGAGCTGGGAAGGGGCTGGAGAACCTGGAATGGCTGAGGGAGCTGGGAAGGGGCTGGAAATCTGGGAATAAGGGAGCTGGGAAGGGACAGGAAAAGCAGGAATGGCTGAGGGAGCTGGGAAGGGGCTGGAAATCTGGGAATAA
>NW_020936192.1:389-482 GCF_003984885.1 Neopelma chrysocephalum
CTGGGAATAAAGGAGCTGGGAAGGGGCTGGAAATCTGGGAATGATGAGGGAGCTGGGAAGGGGCTGGAAAAGCAGGAATGGGAATGGGAAAAC
>NW_020936193.1:0-686 GCF_003984885.1 Neopelma chrysocephalum
GGGAATGGGATGATCCTTTAACCCCCTTTTCCCACCCAACCCATTCCAGGCTCCCACAAGAACATCCCGGGGAGACGATCCTGGATAATTCCCGATCCTGATCCCGATCCCGGATAATTCCCGATCCCGATCCCGGATAATTCCCAATCCCAATCCTGGCAGGACCTGGACGTCCTTTTCCAGCTGGAGCTTCATCCGGTCGTAGTTGGCCACGTCCTGTTCCTGCAGCTCTTCCAGGTGCCGCTCGAATTCCTCCGCCCGATCCAGGCGGCCCCGAAGGAATTCCAGCTGTTGGGATACGGATGGAGCATGTGGGAAAGGGATGGAGAACCGGGAATGGCTGAGGGAGCTGGGAAGGGGCTGGAGAACTGGGAATAAGGCAGTTGGAAAGGGGTTGGAGAACCTGGAATGGCTGAGGGAGCTGGGAAGGGGCTGGAAATCTGGGAATGGGAATGGCTGAAGGAACTGGGAAGGGGTTGGAGAACAGGGAATGGCTGAGGGAGCTGGGAAGGGGCTGGAAAATGGGGAATAAGAAAGATGGGAAGGGGGTGGAAAAGCAGGAATGGCTGAGGGAGATGGGAAGGGGCTGGAAATCTGTGAATGAGGAAGATGGGAAGGGGCTGGAAAACCGGGAATGGTTGAGGGAGCTGGGAAGGGGCTGGAAATCTGGGAATAAGGGAGCTGGG
>NW_020936194.1:0-430 GCF_003984885.1 Neopelma chrysocephalum
GGAAGGGGCTGGAAAACTGGGAATAAGGGAGATGGGAAGGGGCTGGAGAACTGGGAATAAGGGAGATGGGAAGGGGCTGGAAATCTGGGAATAAGGGAGCTGAGAAGGGGCTGGAGAACAGGGAATGATGAGGGAGCTGGGAAGGGGCTGGAAATCTGGGAATGGCTGAGGGAGCTGGGAAGGGGCTGGAGAACTGGGAATGGCTGAGGGAGTTGGGAAGGGGCTGGAAATCCGGGAATAAGGGAGCTGGGAAGGGGCTGGAGAACCGGGAATAATGGAGCTGGGAAGGGGCTGGAGAACAGGGAATGAGGGAGCTGGGAAGGGGCTGGAGAACAGGGAGTAAAGGAGGTGGGAAGGGGGTGGAGAACTGGGAATAAGGGAACTGGGAAGGGGCTGGAAAAGCAGGAATGATGAGGGAGCTGGGAAGGGG
>NW_020936195.1:0-421 GCF_003984885.1 Neopelma chrysocephalum
AGTGCAAACTCCATTTCTTCCCCTATTTCCACCCACTTAAAAATATATTATCAAGGGGTTGCTCATCTCCACTGGATTCCTGTTGTCCTGCAGGAATGTGGTTAAAAAAAATACGGAAAAAGTCACAAAGTTGATTTTCATGAAGTATTTTCATCGTTATTGAAACCTCTAGAAAATGAAATTAAACCGAGTTCAGGAGAGAAATTGGATAAAAACAACTCGTGGCATTGAAATCCTGGATATTTTTGAGGGATAATTGTGGGGTAAACTTTGTTTATTTGTTGTAAGCTTTGTTTTGCATGGATTTGTGAGCCCATCCCGTTTTTTATGGAGCATCAGATGAGGGAAACAGGAAGAGAATGGAGGTGCAAACACATCCTGCACCTCACACACCTCAGTGCAAACTCCATTTCTTCCCCTA
>NW_020936196.1:0-3115 GCF_003984885.1 Neopelma chrysocephalum
AAAAAAAAAAACAGGGACTGGGGAAGAAACAGCTCCAAAGGAACCCAGACACTCATCCCAGTGTTTGGAGTGAAAGGATAAAACAAAGTCTCAGTTTGTGCCTCCAACATTCTTTAATCATCTTCTCCTGACTTTGTTCCCCGGGACATTAAACGATTCAAATTTGCTTTTTTAACCACCAAAAGCTCCTTTTCACCTGCCAAAGAGGAACAAGTTTGGCTGCCAAGCGAAGTCAAAGCACCAGCAGGATTCCAGGTAGGCAAAAAATCTCGTGGATTTGGGCCAAACGACTCCAAGAGACCTCCCCCAGCATCTCTAAATTGCCATCTGGTCCCAAAACAGGCTGATCTTTCCAGGCCAGAGGGAAAAAAACGCCTGGAATTCAGCCTGCACTTCACTTGGAATTAAATTTCCAGTGGCTAATGAAGCGTTTCTGCAAACATAAGCACCCCCAGGTCCTGGTTGTGGCACTGAAGAGAGAAAAGTGGCTCTTCAGAGGGTCTCCAGGGGGAAATTCCATTAAAAAGGGATGGTTTTCAGAGCCAGGGTTAGAGGGGGATGGGGAATTTATCACTGGAGGGGAAGAGGTTGGTTGGGCACTTGGGGTTGAGCCTCATTTTCTCACAGCTGGTTATGAGAGGAGAAGATGGAGAATATGGAGCTGGATGGGACAAATAAAGCTCAAATACTTCACCAAACAAATCAGGGAGGATTCATCCAGCACTCCAGGATTTAGGACAGGTTTGGAGCAGCCTGGGTTGGTGGAAGTTATCCCTGCCTATAGCAGGGGGTGGGACAAGATGATTTTTAAGGTCCCTTCCAACCCAAACCGTTCTCTGATTCAGCTCTGGATGGAACAAATAAAGCTGAAATACTCCACCAAACTGAAATTAGGGAGGATTCATCCAGCATTCCAGGATTTAGGACACATTTGGAGCAGCCTGGGTTAATGGAAGTTATCCCTGCCTATAGCAGGGGGTGGAACAAGGTGATTTTTAAGGTCCCTTCCAACCCAAACTGTTCTATGATTCAGATCTGGATGGGACAAATAAAGCTGAAATACTCCACCAAACAGAAATCAGGGAGGATTCATCCAGCATTCCAGGATTTAGGACAGGTTTGGAGCAACCTGGGCTGGTGGAAGGTGTCCCTGCCCATGGAGGGGGTGGAACAAGGTGATTTTTAAGGTCCCTTCCAACCCAAACCATTCTCTGATTCAGATCTAAATGGGACAAATAAAGCTTAAATACTCCACCAAACAGAAATCAGGGAGGATTCATCCAGCACTCCAGGATTTAGGACAGGTTTGGAGCAGCCTGGGATAATGGAAATTTTCCCTGCCCATGGCAGGAATGGAACAAGGTGATTTTTAAGGTCCCTCCCAACCCAAACCATTCCATGATTCAGCTCTGGATGGACATCAATCAAATTTTGCTGCACAGAGAACCTTCCTATTTATAATAAACACTCTGAATTCACCCACAAATGTGTTTTCTCCTTCCTCCAACCCCTGGAGCAGAGTTTTCCCCCCCTCAGCAACCCCTCAAACACTCCAAGAGAGCTTCCCAAACGGAGACAGAGCTGTCACAAAGCCACAAAGTGAGAACCTGGTTGTGTCAGCAAGGCCAGAGGGGCTCAACTGAGCACACAAAGTGCTGAGCAGGGAGAAGAAAAACTTCTGGCTTCCTCCAAGATCAGCACCTTAAAGATTCCCATTTTTTTCCTGTCAGCAAAGCAAGGGAAGCGGAAAAAGAAGAGCCCTCAGGGTCTGGATCTCCCACTTTTGAGGGGCTGGAGGGGTTTGGGGCAATCAGGGTTTTGTGCCCGTTGCAATCCCAGGCACAAACAGGGGCTGGGTGGAGAATGGATGGAGAACAGCCCTAAAAAGGAGGATTTGGGGGTGTTGGTGGAAGGATTTTGGGTGGTGTTGGCACCCAGAGATCAACAGCACCCTGGGCTGCACCAAGAGACCCGACCAGGACATCAGGAGAGGTGATTCTGCCTCTCCTCTGCCCTCCTGAGTCCTCACCTGGAGTTCTGCATCCAGCTCTGGGGTCACCAACACAAGAGAGATGGGGATTTGTTGGAGCAAGTCCAGGGGAGGCCACGGAGATGCTCCAAGGATGGAGCCAGGCTGGGAGAGCTGGGGGGGTTCACCTGGAGAAGAGAAGGATCCAGGGAGAGCTGAGAGCCCCTTGCAGGGCCTAAAGGGGCTCCAGGAGAGCTGGAGAGGGACTGGGGACAAGGGATGGAGGGACAGGACACAGGGAATGGCTTCCCACTGCCAGAGGGCAGGGAGAGATGGGATATTGGGAAGGAATTGCTGGCTGGGAGGGTGGGGAGGCCCTGGAATAGAATTCCCAGAGAAGCTGTGGCTGCCCCTGGATCCCTGGAAGTGTCCAAGGCCAGCTTGGAGCAACCTGGGCTAGTGAAGGTGTCCCTGCCCATGGCAGGGGTGGCACTGGATGGGCTTTGAGGTCCCTTCCATCCCAAAATCAGTCTGGGATTCCATGATAAATCCACCCCTCCTGCTCAAGGCTTCTCCAGCTCTTCCTATGCCGGAGTCATTATGCAAATGAGCTCTCAATGCAATTAGCAGCTGCCAACCCACCGTGGGAATCAGGATCCCAGGAGGGTGATGGTGCCACCCCAACCCCGCTGCTGCTCAAGTCAGTGTGAGGTTTCTCTCCTCCTCCTCCTCCTCCCACCCAAGTGTGGAATCACTCCCTTCAGGAAACTTCCTCCTCCCGGATTTCTCACTCAGATGAGCCAAGAGAACCTTAAACCACCTCAGGAATGTGAATTCCAAGAAGGATCCTCCCCCCATCCATCCAACACCACCCCGCGAGGGCTGCGGTGCTGAGATGCCACAGCCGGGCTGGGAAAGCTGGGAATGTGAGCTCAGGGATGAACAGGGATGTGCTTGGGTTCAATGTTGCTGCCCAGGCAGCCTCCCACATCCCACTGGGAAGCTCAGCATCCCCGAGGAAGCAAATCTTCCCCGGAAACAGCACGTGGCCCTGGACGCCCCACACAGCAGGTCCTGCTGCTCCAGGAGCATCCCTGGAGCCACCTCACCATGGAAAATCCAATCAGGATCTTCCTGATTGCCCTC
>NW_020936197.1:0-2184 GCF_003984885.1 Neopelma chrysocephalum
TCATCCAGCATTCCAGGATTTAGGACAGGTTTGGAGCAGCCTGGGATAATGGAAGTTATCCCTGCCCATGGCAGGAGTGGAACAAGGTGATTTTTAAGGTCCCTTCCAACCCAAGCCATTCCATGATTCAGCTCTGGATGGACATCAATCAAATTTTGCTGCACAGAGAACCTTCCTATTTATAATAAACACTCTGAATTCACCCACAAATGTTTTCTCCTTCCTCCAATCCCTGGACCAGAGTTTTCCACCCCTCAGCAACCCCTCAAACACTCCAAGAGAGCTTCCCAAGCAGAGACAGAGCTGTCACAAAGCCACAAAGTGAGAACCTGGTTGTGTCAGCAAGGCCAGAGGGGCTCAACTGAGCACACAAAGTGCTGAGCAGGGAGAAGAAAACCTTCTGGCTTCCTCCAAGATCAGCACCTTAAAGATTCCCATTTTTTTCCTGTCAGCAAAGCAAGGGAAGCGGAAAAAGAAAAGCCCTCAGGGTCTGGATCTCCCACTTTTGAGGGGCTGGAGGGGTTTGGGGCAATCAGGGTTTTGTGCCCGTTGCAATCCCAGGCACAAACAGGGGCTGGGTGGAGAATGAATGGAGAACAGCCCTAAAAAGGAGGATTTGGGGGTGTTGGGGGAAGGATTTTGGGTGGTGTTGGCACTCAGAGATCAACAGCACCCTGGGCTGCACCAAGAGACCCGACCAGGACATCAGGAGAAGTGATTCTGCCTCTCCTCTGCCCTCACCTGGAGTTCTGCATCCAGTTCTGGGGTCACCAACACAAGAGAGATGGGGATTTGTTGGAGCAAGTCCAGGGGAGGCCACAGAGATGCTCCAAGGGCTGGAGCCAGGCTGGGAGAGCTGGGGGGGTTCACCTGGAGAAGAGAAGGATCCAGGGAGAGCTGAGAGCCCCTTGCAGGGCCTAAAGGGGCTCCAGGAGAGCTGGAGAGGGACTGGGGACAAGGGGTGGAGGGACAGGACAAGGGGAATGGCTTCAAACTGGTTTAGGTGGGATATTGGGAAGGAATTCCTGGCTGGGAGGGTGAGGAGGGGCTGGAATGGAGTTCCCAGAGAAGCTGGTGTGGAGATGGATGGAGATCTGAACATATCTAAGGACACAGATCTGCTGGGATGGGTCCAGAAGAGTCCCTGGAGATGATCAGAGGATGGAGCAGCTCTGCTGGGAGGAAAGGCTGGGAGAGCTGGGATTGTTCAGCCTGGAGAAGAGAAGCTTTGGAGTGTCCTAATTGTGGCCTTCCAGGACCTGAAGGATCTCCAGGAAAGATGGAGAGAGACTGTGGACAAGGGATGGAGGGACAGGACACAGGGAACGGCTTCCCACTGCCAGAGGGCAGGGAGAGATGGGAGATTGGGAAAGAATTCCTGGCTGAGAGGGTGGAGAGGCCCTGGAATAGAATTCCCAGAGAAGCTGTGGTTGCCCTTGGATCCCTGGAAGTGTCCAAGGCCGGGTTGGAGCAACCTGGGCTGGTGGAAGGTGTCCCTGCCCATGGCAGGGGTGGCACTGGATGGGCTTTGAGGTCCCTTCCATCCCAAAATCAGTCTGGGATTCCATGATAAATCCACCCCTCCTGCTCAAGGCTTCTCTCCAGCTCTTCCTATGCCGGAGTCATTATGCAAATGAGCTCTCAATGCAATTAGCAGCTGCCAACCCACCGTGGGAATCGGGATCCCAGGAGGGTGATGGTGCCACCCCAACCCCGCTGCTGCTCAAGTCAGAGTGAGGTTTCTCTCCTCCTCCTCCTCCTCCCACCCAAGTGTGGAATCACTCCCTTCAGGAAACTTCCTCCTCCCGGATTTCTCGCTCACATGAGCCAAGGGAACCTTAAACCACCTCAGGAATGTGGATCCAAGAAGGATCCTCCCCCCATCCATCCAACACCACCCGCTGAGGGCTGCGGTGCTGCCACGGGTGAGAAGATGCCACAGCCAGGCTGGGAAAGCTGGGAATGTGAGCTCAGGGATGAACAGGGATGTGCTTGGGATCAATGCTGCTGCCCAGGCAGCCTCCCACATCCCACTGGGAAGCTCAGCATCCCCGAGGAAGCAAATCTTCCCCGGAAACAGCACGTGGCCCTGGACGCCCCACACAGCAGGTCCTGCTGCTCCAGGAGCATCCCTGGTGCCACCTCACCATGGAAAATCCAATCAGGATCTTCCTGATTGCCCTC
>NW_020936198.1:0-768 GCF_003984885.1 Neopelma chrysocephalum
AAGCTGTGCTACATTTACTGCTGCTCCAGCAAAAAAAAAAACAGGGATTGGGGAAGAAACAGCTCCAAAGAAACCCAGACACTCATCCCAGTCTTTGGAGTGAAAGGATAAAACAAAGTCTCAGTTTGTGCCTCCAATATTCTTTAATCATCTTCTCCTGACTTTGTTCCCTGGGACATTAAACGATTCAAATTTGCTTTTTTAAACACCAAAAGCTCCTTTTCACCTGCCAAAGAAGAACAAGTTTGGCTGCCAAGCGAAGTCAAAGCACCAGCAGGATTCCAGGTAGGCAAAAAATCTCGTGGATTTGGGCCAAACGACTCCAAGAGACCTCCCCCAGCATCTCTAAATTGCCATCTGGTCCCAAAACAGGCTGATCTTTCCAGGCCAGAGGAAAAAAAATGCCTGGAATTCAGCCTGCACTTCACTTGGAATTAAATTTCCAGTGGCTAATGAAGCGTTTCTGCAAACATAAGCACCCCCTGGTCCTGGTTGTGGCACTGAAGAGAGAAAAGTGGCTCTTCAGAGGGTCTCCAGGGGGAAATTCCATTAAAAAGGGATGGTTTTTAGAGCCAGGGTTAGAGGGGGATGGGGAATTTATCACTGGAGGGGAAGAGGTTGGTTGGGCACTTGGGGTTGAGCCTCATTTTCTCACAGCTGGTTATGAGAGGAGAAGATGGAGCTGGATGGGACAAATAAAGCTGAAATAATCCACCAAACTGAAATCAGGGAGGATTCATCCAGCATTCCAGGATTTAGGACAGGTTT
>NW_020936199.1:0-6079 GCF_003984885.1 Neopelma chrysocephalum
TACACCCATCCAGGGATGAATTGGTCCCAGCCGTTCTAACCAGGACATTATCCACCCCTTATTCTATGCCATCCATGTCATGCCCAAATTAACCCCCTTAAAAACTATGTCTCTTTAAAACTATATACACATATGTACAATGAAACATTACGGACCATTCTCACTCAAAATTAGGTCCCCTTGTGGTACACAACGTGTCTCCCCATCTTTTTGCATTACCCACCAGGTGAAACCAGGTCCTTGAGCAAAAACAATCCCTCGGATGGGTTTGCCTTTGCTTGAGGTGGGACTAATCCAAACAGTCTTCCCTAACATACCTCTCATATGCACCACGGGGACTTTATCTCCATCTACAGTATGCAAAGGTTCTGATTGGGCAGGGCCAGCTCGATTAATGGAGCCTCGCGTGTTGACCAACCAGGTGGCCTTTGCTAAATGCAGCTCCCAGTGTTTGAGAGTCTCCCCACACAGTGCCTTCAGGGTGGTTTTCAGCAGTCCGTTGCACCGTTCAACTTTTCCAGCAGCTGGTGCATGGTAGGGGATATGATACACCCACTCAATGCCGTGCTCTCTGGCCCAGGTGTCTACGAGGCCATTCTTGAAATGGGTCCCATTATCAGACTCAATTCTCTCCGGGGTGCCGTGTCGCCACAGGACTTGTTTTTCAAGGCCCAAGATGGTATTCCGGGCAGTGGCATGAGGTACGGGGTATGTCTCCAGCCATCCAGTACTTCCTTCTACCATGGTCAGTACGTAGCGCTTGCCCTGGCGGGTTTTGGGGAGCGTGATGTAGTCAACTTGCCAGGCTTCCCCATACCTGTACTTTGACCACCGTCCACCATACCATAGAGGCTTCACCCGCTTGGCCTGCTTGATGGCAGCACATGTCTCACAGTCATGGATGACCTGTGAGACAATGTCCTTGGTTAAGTCCACCCCTCGGTCCTGAGCCCATCTGTATGTTGCATCTCTCCCCTGGTGACCGGAGGCGTCATGGGCCCATCGAGCCAGAAATAATTCTCCTTTGTGTTGCCAATCCAGATCCACCTGAGAGACTTTAATCCTGGCAGCTCGGTCCGCCTGCTCGTTGTTGCGATGCTCCTCATTAGCCCGTTTCTTGCGTACGTGAGCGTCTACGTGACCGACCTTCACACTCAGCTTCTCTACCCGGCCAGCGATGTCCTGCCACATCTCCGCCGCCCAGATGGGTTTCCCTTGGCGCTGCCAGTTGGCCTTTTTCCATCGCTCTAGCCATCCCCACAGAGCATTGGCCACCATCCATGAGTCAGTGTAGATATAGAGTCTTGGCCACTTCTCTCGTTCAGCTATATCCAAAGCCAACTGAACGGCTTTAAGCTCTGCGAACTGACTTGACCCACCTTGTCCTTCGGTTGCTTCTGCAACTCGCCGTGTGGGACTCCACACAGCTGCCTTCCATTTTCGGTTTGTCCCTACAATGCGGCAGGAGCCATCCGTGAAGAGCGCATATCGCCTTTCATCTGCTGGTAGCTTGTCATATGGTGGGGCCTCCTCAGCCCGTGTCACCTGCTCCTCTTCTTCTTCAGAGGATAGTCCGAAACTCTCACCTTCGGGCCAATTGGTGATAATTTCCAGAATCCCAGGGCGATTAGGATTCCCTATCCGGGTTCGTTGTGTGATCAGAGCGATCCACTTACTCCATGTGGCATCGGTGGCGTGATGTGTAGCAGGAACTCTCCCCTTGAACATCCAGCCCAGCACTGGTAGTCGGGGTGCCAGGAGGAGCTGCGCTTCGGTGCCGATCACTTCTGAGGCAGCTCGAAGTCCTTCATAAGCAGCCAGGATCTCTTTCTCAGTTGGTGTATAGCTGGCTTCAGATCCTTTGTATCCCCGACTCCAGAATCCCAGCGGTCGTCCTCGGGTCTCCCCAGGCACTTTCTGCCAGAGGCTCCAAGAAGGGCCATTCTTCCCGGCTGCAGTGTAGAGCACGTTCTTCACGTCCTGTCCTGTCCTTACTGGCCCAAGGGCTACCGCATGGGCAATCTCCTGTTTGATTTGTTCAAAGGCCTGTTGTTGTTCAGGGCCCCACTGGAAATCATTTTTCTTCCGTGTCACAAGGTAGAGAGGACTTACAATTTGACTGTACTCGGGGATATGCATCCTCCAAAAGCCCACAGCGCCTAGGAAAGCCTGTGTTTCCTTCTTGCTGGTTGGTGGGGACATGGCTGCTATTTTGTTAATTACCTCCGTTGGAATTAGGCGACGTCCATCTTGCCACTTCACTCCTAAGAACTGAATTTCCTGAGCAGGTCCCTTGACCTTACTTCGTTTAATGGCAAAACCAGCTCTTAGGAGGATCTGGATTATCTTCTCTCCTTTCTCGAAGACTTCCCCCGCTGTGTTCCCCCATACAATGATGTCATCAATGTACTGTAGATGTTCTGGAGCCTCGCCCTTTTCCAGTGCAGTCTGGATCAGTCCATGGCAAATGCTGGGACTGTGTTTCCACCCCTGAGGCAGTCGATTCCAGGTGTACTGCACACCTCTCCAAGTGAAAGCAAATTGTGGCCTGCACTCCGCTGCCAAAGGAATGGAGAAGAAGGCGTTGGCAATGTCAATGGTGGCATACCACTTGGCTGCCTTGGACTCCAGCTCGTACTGGAGCTCCAGCATGTCCGGCACAGCAGCACTCAGGGGTGGTGTGACTTCATTGAGTCCACGGTAATCCACCGTCAGCCTCCACTCTCCGCTGGACTTACGCACTGGCCATATAGGGCTATTAAAGGGTGAGCGAGTCTTGCTGACCACCCCCTGGGTCTCCAGTTCACGGATCATCTTATGTATGGGAGTCACAGAGTCTCGGTCGGTGCGGTATTGCCGACGGTGCACGGTTGCTGTGGCTATCGGTACCAACTGTTCTTCAACCCTCAGCAGTCCCACAGCAGAGGGGTCCTCTGAGAGGCCAGGCAAGGTGTTCAACTGTCTAATTTCCTCTGCCTCCACAGTAGCTATGCCAAACGCCCAACGAAGTCCTTTTGGGTCTTTGAAATACCCACTCCTCAGGTAATCTATGCCAAGGATACACGGGGCCTCTGGACCAGTCACGATGGGGTGTCTGTGCCATTCCTTCCCAGTCAGGCTCACTTCAGCTTCCAGTACAGTCAGCTGTTGGGATCCCCCTGTCACCCCAGAAATAGAGATGGATTCTGCCCCTATGTATCTTGATGGCATCAAAGTACATTGTGCGCCGGTGTCAACTAAAGCCTTATATCTTTGTGGCTCTGATGTGCCAGGCCACCGAATCCACACTGTCCAATAGACTCGATTGTCCCTCTCCTCTACCTGGCTAGAGGCAGGGCACCCCTAGTCCTGGTCATGGTACTCGTTGCGCTCTTCTTGTAAGTATGACCTGGAAGTCCCTTCAAGAGGATCAGACATATCATCATTCCTGGGCCGTCTGGAGTCTTGCCTACGAGAGACTGGAGCAGCATTCATCCTCAAAGAGTTCCTTGTGGTACTTGTCCCTCTTTTCAATTCACGTACCCGGGCTGCTAAGGAAGAGGTGGGTTTCCCATCCCACTTCCTCATATCTTCTCCGTGCTCTTGGAGGTAAAACCATAGATTGCCACGTGGAGTGTACCCTCTCTCCTTAGCTGGGGGACGCTGGTTCCTGATAGCAGAGACCCTTGTTTGTCCTGGCGAGGTATGGAAGATCCCTTCCTTAATTTCTTCTCTTAGCCTCTGGTGTCCTTCTTCAATCTTCTCTTCCAGGCTTCGAACATGTTCAGCCAGTTTGGTTTCCACCGATGAGACGTGGGCTCGTAATGGGGCGGTGACAGTGTCTTCATAAATCCTGAGTTTGCTGACCAATGCACCAACCTTGTCCTCTCCCTCCCTCCATTGCAGCGTTGCTAGGTAGCGGGAATACATTTCTGGCCCGAGTCGTGCAAACTTCAACCACATCTGGGATGTGCACTGTACACCATCTGGACTTTTAGGAAATCTTTCGTCCTCTGAGAAGATTATCTCCAGTACAGCCAATTCTCTCAAGCACCGGATACCTTGTTCCATTGTGTTCCACTGTCCTTGCTGTACGTGGAGGTCCTCCTTGCAAAGGTATCTCTCCCTTACACTGGACAACAGTCGCCGCCAGAGGCTGAGAGTTTCCTGCCTCCTTCCAATCCCCTGATCAATGACGACATCTCGAGACAGGGATCCCAGTTGCCTTGCTTCACTTCCATCTAGAATTGTGTCGTTAGCGGCGGCATCCCAGATTCGGAGCAGCCAGGTCAGGATGGACTCGTTCGCCTGTCGTGTGAACTCTCTCCGAAGCTCACGTAGCTCACCCAGGGATAGGGACCGAGTGATTATTTCTGGTTCTGTCTCCTCCGGTGGATGTGAAGGTCCTGCCTCTTCGTCATCATTTGCTATGCGAACTGATTTGGTCTTCGATTTCCTTTTCTGGACAGGGGCGACTGCTATTGGTTTCTGTTGTCCTTCTGGCTCCTCGATGGTTTGTGTGGGCATGGTGCCAGTTGATTTATTTCTTACTCCCTCCAACTCAGCTGTAGTTTGTGTGGACGTGGTGCCAGTTGATTTGCTCCTTCTCTCCTCCCCCTGGCAGTGCTGTATCATGTCAAGCAGTGCCCGGTAAGCAGTGGCCAGGGCCCAGCAGGTTGCTGTGAGCTGACCATCTCTGGAGCTGCCAGAGCATTTTTCCTTTACCAGTTTTATCATGCTGACAGGATCCTGCAGTTGTTCAGGGGTAAATTTCCAGATCATGGGAGGAGAAAACTTCTCCAAATACTGGCCGATGTCCTCCCACTTCCCGTGCCACTCAGCGTTATCCATTCCCAGGACAGGCGTCCAAACAGCCTCCCTAGAAGGCCCTGTTCTGACCCTAAGCATGGTGTAAACAGTACAGAGCAGACAGAGCAGCAGACAGAGCAACACTAACAATAACATTATGCCATCCTTAGCATCAAAAGGAAAATCAATATTTTCAAAAGCTGTTGTAGCAGGTCTGAAGGGGAAGAAGGAGGTGAGAGGCTGGAAACAATCATTCCCCACTGTTCCCCCAAAGGGCTGGGTGCAATTTTTAATGAGGCCCCAGAGGTAGCAACCCAGACCAGGACAGGCAAACAGGACTGAATACACATTTACAATGAAACTCATTGCTTCTGAGGTTATGATGACATAAACGTAGTATACTAGTAAAGCAATTTGGATCCCTCTCCCTGGTCTTAAAGAGAGCATTAAAAACGGCAAATAGTACCCCATTTGTGGAAATATGAACATGCTCAGATAAAACACCCACGTGAATGCACCAAACAACATGTTGATCGGGGAGTTTCTGTATCCAAATACACAGATGCTTAAAATGAAATTGTGATTCTGACTTCTCTCTCTCTGCCCCAACGTTTGGGCGCCAAAAATGTGCTGGTTTAAAAGTTAACCAGCAAGGCAAAATGAACTCAATTCAAAAGAGAGATTTATAAGTCAGAATAACAATTTATTAAAATAATGCAATAAGTACAATTATACAGACAGACAATTGGTTTTAATCCACAAAACCCAAATGTACAAACCCAGCACCCTGGGGTATGAACAAAAGTGGTGTACCTTGGCCCACCCCCCGAGTCCAAAGCAAAGGGAGAGGGAATAAACCTGCTGGTGGGAGAGCTGCTGCAGTCTGGTCAGAAGTGGTGATTGCAGTCCAGTCGAGGGTGGTGGTCTCAGCCTGGTTGGGAGCAGCGGTGGTCTGCTGTCTTCCTCTGGGTCCCACGAGAGAGAGAGAGCCAAGGCTCTGAAACTCCCAGTTATATACTCTCCAGTTCAGGCGGGAGTGCTCAGTCCCTCCCTCAGAGTAGGGAATTCCATAAAAGGGCATGTGGATGCTCAGTCCCTCTTATCAGAGCGGGGAATTCCATATAAGGATATCAGAGCGGGGAATTCCATAAAAGGGTACAGGAACATCTTCCCACCTTGCAGGCCTCTACTGACAGCAGTTTTTGGGAAATGGCATGGAGGCTATAGAATACACAGTTTTGGGTTACACCCATCCAGGGATGAATTGGTCCCAGCCGTTCTAACCAGGACA